>NC_048895.1:26994453-27186151 GCF_011077185.1 Oxyura jamaicensis
AGGCTTCAGTTTTCAAATAGCAAATTCAACAATGAGGCCACAAAAGGAGGTTCAGCCCAAACAAGGCTGGACCTAAGCACAAGCCTTTTCATCCTTACCAAGGGGAATGAGGCCAAACAAGCACTGCTCATGTGACTTTACAGAAAAGCTGTGAGTAGTCAGGTCTTTGGAGATATTTCTTGCTGTTTCTGTGCCTAAAGTGTGTAATAGTGAAGCCTGTCATGGCTATATCGGCAATTTTCATTTACAGATTGCATCATGTAATCAAATCCCTTAGAAAAGCACAGAAGAACTTAAAGGCACCGTTTGGTCAGAAATCAGGTAGTCTTAATCTGCTATGGGGTGATATATATATATATATTTTTTTTTTTTGGCAAATTGAGTAGTTACTTTTGAATAGCTTAAGTTTCCCCTCACTACCAATGCCTCTCAAACACAGCATCATAGAAGCTTAGTAGACTCATGTGTCTTTTGCAGGTTTTAAATGGTCCAAATAACTTCATTTGCCAGTCCCAATGAACTACAGAAGACAACCTTCATATGCATTAGTCAGCCAGCAGATCCTGATGCTAACCTTCTTTTTGCATTAAGATCTAGCTAGCAGCACTCTTTATTAGTGACCACCCAGCCAAGGTGTGTGAAAAAATGAGATTAAGTGCAAAGTACTGTAATGACAAATAATTAATTCCCCTGTAATAAACCCGAGTTCCATAATATTTTCTATTTTAGCACAAATAAAATCATATTGATACTTAGGTGGTAAGAGCTCATTAAAAAAAATTGAGCTCTACTTCCATTCTGCAGTAAAACTAGGTGTTACTGTTTCCTCTGGAAAAAAAGTTCTAATTTGTAGGGGTATTAACCTTTTGGAGGCTCGTCAATATTTTTACAGCATGCACTTTTTAAGACCTGGTTGTGTATCATGTATAGCATGAACAGTTAATTTTCCTATAAGTCATAATTCATATGACAAACAATGTGAGGGATATTAATGGAAAGAGATCAACAAGGTTATTTCCTTTTGTGGCTTTCTGCAGAGTTAAATAATAAGTGAAACTCATAATTCAGCAAATTAGTTAACTGGAACGATTTTGTCATAGCAGAATTGAATGCTAAAGCTTACCTAATTGTGATACTTGCAGATCCTATGCTTGAATGAACTAAGTGCTCCTTAACTTTATTTTCCCCTTTCACTTATGTGCAATGGACTTAAACATCAACAGTTTTGAAAAGGCTACTGGCTTCTTTGAAAGATCATGACTACAACGTTTGACATTTCATATGGATTTTTTCCCCACTATTAATTTCAGTACTAGATTCCAATTTAATGAACTAGTTAATAAGCTATTTTGATGAAAAGCACATTCATTGCTTTACCAGCATTCCCTTGCTTTTGTGATTAATGCAATTATAGAACTGTTTCCTCTTCACTTTCCCAAGTTCCACATAGACATGTTTTGAAGACAAATTAACTAAAGGTTACTGCTGCATGAGAGCTGCAGCTGTTCTGCAGATGCTGAGCGCCACAACTTTTCTTTGGCCTCAGAAGATTACTGTCATTCAGAAATAAAACATATCAGAGGGTTTCATAGCTTTCATTAATATGGTTTAACTTTGAGAGCTCCTGTGTTATATAAAAGGAGTTATACCACTCCTTTTCTTGGTTGGAAAAAACAGGTATTTAACAACTCTTACATTGCATCTACTGCTTCAAGAAGCTGTAAAGCAGTAATAGCAGATTAGGCTTCCTTCCTATCTGAATACATACATGGTGGCTGATGGAGCCAACTCCCCTTTAGAAGAGTTTTGGAAAATGCTGTTGTCCCCATTTCACAGATAAGAAAGTGGAAGAAGAGTCAAGAGTTTAATCTAGCCCTCACACCAGTTGGTGATCTGTGTAAGGCAGGAGTAGAACCAGACCACATTTACATGAGTCTATTACAACAGAGCTGTTACCGATTGGATAAATAGATGCTAACCCACACAGCAGTCTGAATTTCCAGAATAATGTTTTTCTGTTTAGCTGAAATTACTTTAAGTAGATTTAAGTTAAATCAAAATACTAATCCTAGTGTCAGTTAAAACAGTTTATGGAGATTAATTTGCTAGCTGGAGAGAGGTTGGACCATATCTTTGTAATACTGCTTTTTATTCTTATTATTTTCTTTCTACAGACAAGGCCTAAAGACGTAGAGCAGCAAACAAATCAATCTCTGCAGATTTTACCCACCTATAAAATGGTATAGACTGGAGTATTTCAACATAAAAACTTTGATACTTCACAAAAGGGGAAAGGGGAATTTGAGTTTAGAGTGAAGCTTCATTCCCCCGATGCCTTTAGTGTAAGAATAGTTCATTAGTACAAGACAAACACAGGTGATCCAGGCTTGATAATTTTGCTTATAGAAGCCTAAAAATGTCTTTCAACTCATTGAATGAATTGCAACATAAATTAATATTGCATATTATATAATATTATGCCACCAATAATGTTATCCCAACCCCCCCCCCCCCCACCATTTATAGCCTTGTATAAAAAAAATGCATCAGATTAAGAAAATCCCAACAGCTTCTAGGATTAAAATGTTACAGGTTTTTAGATTTCATTCCCCAAATTTCAATACAACATTAAAAGTCTTGATTCTCTGAACATAAACTAAAAGGTGCTGTTGGAGAATGCTGGTAATTTCATATATCTCATTTCCTATTTAATAGTCTATCTTAAGGAAAAAGAAGGAAAAAAGAAAAAAGCGGGTTCTAGTAAAACAGCTTATGCTGGTCTGACACTTCAGTGACCATACACATGCTAGAATAAAAATCTTATTTTTCCTCTGACAGCATCAACTCAATGAAACAAAACTAAAAGTGATCAGACTTGGGTGGAGCAGAGCACTAAGTATAATGACATTTTTTAATCAAGCAGACTTTTGAACCACACAACAGGAGCAAGAGCCACGCTGTAACACTGTAGGCCATTAACTCTTTGGGGCCATAACCTTTACTAACTCACCTCGCTAAGCCAAACAAAAAGGTTTCCAGGGTAGTTTTAAGTCAACCAAAAACTTTACATAACCTCAACCGCACTGATCTCTCTCCCCGTATCATTCCATCAGACAGCAGGAGGAGGCAAGGCAAGGCAGGCTTCCAACATCAACTTGGACAGGATGCTTTGTAAGAATAGCAAGGTGATGGGTTTATGTTAGAGTAGCAGCAAGGGAAAGAAACTGCCACAGAAACAGTATTTGCTTTGACACTTTTGTTATTATGTATTTAGCTTTATCCATGGCATAACTTAAAGCAGAATTTGGTTATGTACTACAACCCCCCCAGTCCTTCTCAAAGATCAGTCTTGAGCTGATCTAGCATTGAAGGAAAGGAGAAAAGGCTACTCTGGACAAATGTTTTCAAATATAAATACAGAGATCTGCCAGCACAGTTACGGCAGGATATGAAGATATGTGATCAGTAACTAAGATAACTGTGCTGGGGAACGGCCTGATCTAGACACTCTCAGACCTGTAACAGAGTAAATTCCCAAGCGTATCTATCTTGTTCCACGCGACGGGGGTGTGAATTTGACTGGTAGTAATATCACTTTGTTGGTAAGAGCTGCCTAGGCATCAGAATATTTCTTAAACAGTTATATCAGCATACATAAACCCTGTTTTTGCAGGAATAGTAGAACTTTAAAATCACTTGTGCATGTACACTGGAGCAGTCTTTTGCTATTTTATTATGTTCAATGCTACGCTGCTATGTACACAGAAGAGGATCTTCCCATGTGAGCTTCCAATCTGTAACTTGGACCAAAACCAAAATAAACAACAAAAAAAGAGTACATACAGAACTAAAAGATTATCAATTTTTTGAGGTATTATCACGTTTAGTTCCTGAGCAAAAACTGGTGGCAAAAAAGTCACTACATATATCCTGTATAATGTGTATTGAATAAGCAAAGTTTTTCAACTGAAAAATCTTTAAGCAAACTTGTTTCTCAGCTTGAATTTAGCTTGAAAGTTTTCAATTGTTTTTGATGTAATATTAAGCTAGCAGGTCAATGATTAATTAGTCTTCAAATTGAGCTTTAGCAGTACTTTTTTTTTATGCCGTTTTTACATTTTTCACTCCTAGCCACCTGAATATCAAACCAGCTTTGCTTAGACTTTGCAGTAGCAGCATCCTACAAGCTAGTTCAGTAACTGTGATAAGAACATTTGACATGTCATTATGATGCTGTTTTGCATCTTACTACTGAAATCAAAAGGAAGATGGGAAATGCTCTAACAATTACCAAAAAGAGAATTTTCCCACTAAAAAACACAGAGAAGAAAATGAGTTCATACGATGCAGAACTGAGAAGGTATGGGAACCCACAAAGCCCAGCTTCAACCATCATCTACACACGGCATCGGTGACTTTGGAATGAATGAGGACACTACTACTTCACTTACTGTGTTTTACATATAACAGGTTGTATCCATTATTCACTCAGTTTCAGCAGAATTACTGCACTGAAAAATTCTGCTCATCTGGTACTTTAACCCTGACTCACACTCAGCATGCCCCCATTAGCAAACTACCAAACTGCACATATCCAGATTGAAAGTTTCCCATTTATATGTGCAGGTCACTCTGCTGTTGTTTAGCCCCAGCAGACCACTCAGCACCACCCTGCCACTCTGAGCATCTCCCCCTCTTCCTCCTCCTTTCCCCCCTGGTTTTATTGCTGAGCCACCTGGTATGGGACATCCCTTTGGTCAGCTGGGGTCAGCTATCCTGGTTGGGTCCCCTCGCAGCCCCTGGTGCACCACCAGCCTGCCAGCAGACAGTGCAGCTCAAGGAGCAGGAAAGGCCTTGGCCTTGTGGGAGGGAGGTAATACTCTATGCCCTGCTATTTCTCAACTGCCCCACCCTGGGGATGTTCAAAAGCCAAACCACCCTACTATCTTCTTGCTGCTCTATTACAGGAAGAGGATCAGCTTCCCAAGAACTGAAAGCTGTTACCAGTTCCTCAGAAGCCTGAGGCAGAGACACTTGCACTTTGCTAATCAGAAAAACCTCCAGCTTAAAAGCTGCTTAGCGTCCAAAACGCTCAGAAAGCCATCAAAACCACAGGAAAGCTTCAGTTACCTCAAATAAGTGAGGCAGTTTTCTTAAAATACACAAAATTCAGTTGTAAGCACCTAGTCGACACTCAGTGCGAAACTATTGGATCCTCACTACGAAACAAAAACACAGCTGTGGGGACATCTGCCCAAATTACCAACTGTCTATACTGTAGCTGAGCTGAGCAAACAAAGCCAAGGCACTCTCAAAGTGTGAACTGTTATCTTAAGAGGTAAAACAAAGACATCCAGGTTCATTTCACTCATCAAGTTGACAGCTTGAGGACCTTACGGAGACTATGTAGAAACTTCATGAGAAACTGCCTTTATGCTGCAGCTACAGCCAGCTAAAATACTACCTTGAAAATCTAATGCCACCATAGTAAATTACATAGAGACAAAATAGTTATCTACTGCTGTGCTGCTCTGATAGACTCAAATTCAGAGTTCCATATTCTTCCTTTCCTTCCCCTTCCCTCCACCCCAAAAACCCTAAAAAATTAAGTTGTAAACACAGAAGTACTATTCTAAAAGGGCAAATTGGCAGTGATCACTAGGAAGAGGTGAAAAGCTTTCAGACTGCACTGATACCAAGGAGAAAGCGTAATTTTCTAAACATGAACTCCAATGCCCTTCAAAAACCCTTGTGCCAAGGTGAACGTTGATTACAGAATTGCCGTCGATGACTGCAGTCACGTATGCACCACTTACACAGGCCCGAAGGCTGAAATTCTAACTTAACCAGCAAGTTATCATAGTCCAACTATTTAAGTTGGTTTTAACATATTAGCATCCCAGGCTGTAAAGCTCCTCAGCAGTAACTGTAACAGCTGCATCTGCAGCAGAGTATTGCAGCCAGACAGCTACAAGAGAAGCCGTGGAAGAAGTCAGTACCAGCACTAAGACCTCCCTGTTCCTTGGGAGCCTGGAGAAGACTCATCAGCCTCATGTCCATTGAAGGCCAGAGAAAACATACCTAGAGCTAAATCTTTATGTAAAAGAAGGGGGTTTAGATTAGTCATTAGGAAGAAATTCTTCCCTCTGAGGGTGGTGAGGCACTGGCACAGGTTGCCCAGAGAAGCTGTGGATGCCCCATCCCTGGAGGTGCTCAAGGCCAGGCTGGATGGGGCTTTGGGCAGCCTGGTCTGGTGGGAGGTGTCCCTGCCCATGAAGGGGGTTGGAATTAGGTGATCTTTAAGGTCCCTTCCAAGACAAACTACTTGGTGATTCTATGATGATGACTGATGACTTTGACATTTTAGCCAGGCCACCAAAAATACTATATCATAAATGACTATTATTTCCACCTCAGGACCTTCACAGACTTTTGCAGAATTACTTTCAGGTTCCATTAGCTGTCACTTGTAAGCCACCATCATCCACCAACTCCATGCCTTCCTCTGGAATCTAAATTAATGTTAAAGAGTGTATATCTTTGCTATTAAGGGTCAGAGTTCAGAGACCTGTGATAGGTCCAGCTGAGACCTCTTTATTTGCACCTGTTGTAACCTCAAAGAGGTTGTTGCTGGGTTTTGTTTCTGAGCAGCTGGAACTTGCTTACACAACATTTGCAAGATGCTGGCACAGAACAAAGTCAATTTAGTATTTGCCAATTTGCTCAATATGATCTGCTTCAACCTTTTTGCAAAGGCAGAAACATAGTCCTACAGATGGGTACAGCAACAACTGGTTCCACAGCAAGGATTAAAGGCAGGTCAATCATGAGAAACACTACCAATGCCCATGTTGGTAGAACATGATTTCAGATTCAGATTTTCAGATTCAGCAGAGGCTATGATATACCACTTGTTACTAGTTTCTTACTCCCTTGTCATTACTTAGGTTTCTTCCTTTTAAGAAAACAGTGTACAAGGCTTGAGTTTAAACATTTCAGAAGCTACTTCACACCCAACAGTTCCTTTGATCCACTGGAACTCACACAACACACAGAAAAACAAAAGGAAAAATATATAATAATTTCCTTACTCATTTGACTGTAAATGTAGCCGCTAGAGTAAGGCATGCCCAGGAGGGATTTCTCCTGCCTACAATTAAGATGTTGGTAAGTACATAATTAATACTGTAATATCTAAGACCTCTAATATAAAAACATGATAAAGTAAGTGCTTAGTGTTTTACAGAGAGGATCTGACAATACTAGGCTCTGCTGTTGAGGAACCTGAATCAGAAGACAGGAAACAAAGCAAGACAAAGTTACACCTACAAACTTATGCCATCTCTTCAATAAATAGATCTAGCAAAGACGAAGAGTGCATATCGCATGCCATGCTTTTAGGGGTTTAATCTGAATTCAAGTATGGCCCTCCTGAAGGTGTTTGTAGCAGCATACAGAACTTCAGGTGTTACCACAGTGGTATTTTAATTTAGATGAAGAATACACAAGAGCACAAGACTCACAGTTGTCCCCTATCAATGTCATGCTTCTCACTGTGGAACAGGGTCAGAGCATATAAGCTGAATTCATTTTGGACCAAACTAGACCTGAAGATGTACTCCATGAAGAAATCTAATACATGTGAGCTACTCGCTCATGACCATTCAATCCACAAGATCACACAAGAGTCAGCACAAAGTAAAAATCCCTGCAAATACAGACACTCAGCATCACGTCCATAGCACCAGACATTTTGTTCCCTGGATCTGCTCTTATTGAGCTGCACTACCTGCTGATATGGACAAAACTTTAGAGCATTTGGTTTCTAGTTTTCAACAAAAGATCAAACACAGAACATAATAAGAACAAAAAGATTATCCCAGTGGCATAAAAAGTAAATATTTTATAACTTTTCAAAAGCCCCCAGAAGACTGCAATGCCAGTTTAGTACAAGACAAATACACAAATGAAAGTTATGACAAACTTTGCCTCAGAAAATGATATTTTTCTGTTAAGCTATTGTTATTAAGGAAGTCTGAAAATGGAAAAATTCATTTTCCACCTGGGAAACAGTATCACAATCCTATTTTGCTTTCAAGACAGCTATCATGGGATTTAAGCATTGAACAGAGATAAGATAAAATATGAATTTCCACCTTTCTGGATATAGTTGGTTCATTTGAATTATATATATTTCAAGCAGTAGCATTCTTTCTTGCTTCCCAGCTAACCAAACCATTGACTGCCACTTGCAATCCAGCTTGGTTCTGGTTTTACACCACTACGTTAACATCTATGTGCAGTACCAGCACAAAATGCGATTGCTTTGAAGGTCAACACCACCCCAAGTACAACAATTCATTTTGTTTAATTAACATTAAGAGCAAAAGCAACAAATTGTTTTAAAATGGAAATCTACAGAAGTCATCGTTACACTATTTTCACTGGGTATAGAAGACATCCTACAATAACAATACATACAGTATGAAGCAAAGCAGGGGTTAAATGATCTTTTAGGACAACAGGCTGTTGATAAGCAACAAATCTACTTGCACACCATGCTCTCTAGAGCAGAGCTTGCCAGAAAACACACCTAGCAGCAGAAGGGAACATGTCAGGTAATACAAAGATTCCATCCCCAAAAGAATAGGACAACATACTAGAAGCACTCAAGGATTAAGTCCATGGCAGGAAAACTAGAACTTCTGATCGACTGCTATTGCTCCATCAGCAGAGAGTTGCAGCATATGCACTATCAGGTTTGTTTAACTATGTTCCAAGAAAGTTTAAACAATGTAATGGTTAAACAGGGAAAAGCCTGGAGGGACAAACAAAACACAACAGACAAGCATGCCTGGTTACATACAACTTTGCATGGGGGTACACAGAGAAAAACTATGGCATGAAGGACTACTGGCCTGTCCTGACTTTTCCACTTCTAAAGCTGCAGCAGCAATAACTCACAGGCTGAGATGACAGATACACTGTGGGCAGCAGTCCTGTATTTTAATCTCCATTCATCCCTGCTGAACTTAGAGGATGCAGAACTGAAGATACACATTTGGAAGCATCTGGCAATAGCTAATTCTTAGCTTACACTGTCGAGTTTTCAGGTGAGAGGTATTAGGTACCGCTGTCAACAGCTTTGTGGTTAAATATTTTAATTGGCAATCACTTGTCCTTGTCTGGTAGCTGCTCATTTTACTTTGTTCAGCCCATACAAAAGTCTTTGGAGGACAAATTGCCTGGCATTTCAACCAAGAAATACAGTATACAATTAGTATCCCTCACCTGCAATGCCTTAGATAGAAGGAATCAGGAAGTAAAAGCCCAAACAAACAAACCCAGAAGTCTGAAACCCTTCTAATTGTATTTGTGCACCTCCTGAAAAACACAGGGCAAAGGAAAAATTATTAAAAATATGCCTGCCTTAACTTTACACATGTGACCAAATCACTCTACAAACAATGAGGAAAACCTATAGTCCCTTTATTGAATGTTGAACTAATGAAAAGTATTTCAAAGTTAACTTTTTTTTTTTTTTAGAAAACTTGAGTTTGGAAGTGCACCTGTTAGTATTTGCAGGTGGAGAAGATATCCTGGCTTAAAAAAAAAATAAAAAAAATCAGAAGAGAAACTACTATTAAGCCACTTGAGGTTATTTCCTTTAGCATAATCCTCCTGTGTGCCAAGTATATCCTAGCAGAAGCTCTCCTTGAAAGTCTTCTAAATGTTTGTTCACAGCACTGGGCTCTGAGTTTAAACATTTAGTTTCCTAAAGCTCTTTGTCACGCCTGTTTACAGTCATGTATATTTTTCAAATAAATACCTCATTTATTTGTTCTTATACTCAGTAAGTTTATGTGCTTCTCCTAAATTAAGCCAGTTTCTCTTTTCTTTTTATTACTTTTTTTTTTTTAAGTAACCATTTTCACTTCTCTTTAAATTCTTCCCTTTCTTTTCACCAGCCTTGAGGTTTATCAGTGGGAAGCATTTAATTTATTGATGACTGTGGTGGGCCAGTAAAAGAAACTTCCCAGTAAACAACATGTAGCTCAGTGTTGCAAACCTTTGCTCATATGAATAGTGACATGAGGGTCAAGAGGGCTCCTCCTTGGATGAATAGCTCCTTTATCATTAAGCTGATGTTTCACAATCAGGATGGAGCAATAAAGAGTAAAAGTAAGGAACTAGAGAACAGGGAAACAACTGCATTGCCTTACATTTGCTTCTGTCGTCAAAACTCATTCCTACAGCAGGGTGGGCAAAGGTGTCATCACTGTGGGTCTCACAGCCTTCTTCCTCTTCCTCCTCCTAGAGTCCCAGGACAGACTCTGGGCCACAGCCGCAAGGAATAAGTGTAGACAATAAACCGTAGACTTTTATCAACCAGACTCTACACAGTCCAGAGTCAGTCACTTTTAACATAAGACTCTAAATAGCATTACTTCAATAAGAGTTTAAGGAGTACTTCCATTATACGTTATAATTAGGGTAAGTAATATGGCACTTAAAATAATTGAAAGCGAACTGATTCTTCACATGATTTCTAGGTGCTCTTTTTAAGCTTACTTTTAGACTTTTTAGGATTGTGACAAAACAGACTTTCTTTCTAGTATATCCTAAAACACTCAGCTTGTGAGCTTTGTGAAAGTGTTTGTTAAACATTTCAATAAAAGTTTATTGCAGTGTATTTGTACTGTAATCAGGTGTTGTGAAATCTTCTATTACAGAATGCCAGCTTTAGACAGTATTTGACATAATACAGCCCCCTTAATAATCACTTGAATTGTTGGTATAAACATACCAGTCCGTACATGAATTGAAAGTCTGTGCTGATAAAAACAAAAACCAAAAACGAGTAGGTTAAGTGGTTAAGATCTCCCTACACATCTAACTTTGCAGCCATTCCACACACTTTCCATTACACTTAGAGCTAACATAAGGCTGAGATGAACACATGAGCTAACCTGGGTGGGGAACAAGGGCAGCAGAGAGATCTGTCTCTGAATAAGTCAGTCCTTGTCACCTTTCAGCTTGCTTCTGTAAACAAAATCGAATTGTTAGTTCAACTTGAACATTTCTTGGCATCCTTGCATTTTACCATTTAAAATCTTATCTCTGATGATATTTGCTAAAAAATAATAATAAAAAACTTTATCTAGTGTGTTTTAAATTGGGATATTAAAGAGAATATCAGAGAAGTAATTAGAAGAGCTGAATGTGGCTCCACAGACCATTAGTGGGCACCACAAGAGAGATAAAAGGCTTTGAAACGAATGAAGGCCATGAAACAGGAGGCAAAAGCTGAGAAATGGGTCAAGTCATGCAAAATCTCAGGAACTAGTTCAGCGATTCCATGGAAGATGCTCAGAGGAGCAAAACAAAAGAAGCGTGGATTAGGAAAAACATACATGTTTTAAAATCAACAACATTGTGGATGAATTGTAAGAGAATAAATTTGGGGGGGTTAATATGAGAGCAGGGTGATCAGGATTTGCCAAAAGAGAACAGAGATTTATAATGTTTAAAAGAATTGGCAGAACCCAAGAGAAAAAGCATAGATAGTGCTTGACAAAGGACTGTTACAAATACTATTTACAGTATACTTCACAGCTTATTCAAGATGAAATCGTGATGACCTCATACGATTATTTTTTTCTCCTGTCTTTGTATCAGCTGGGCTAGATTTCACCCTGCCATTCTCTGTAGGAAACACTACTTCCCTCCTTCTCACGACTTCTCACACAAAATAAGAACAGCAACAGAAGTACAAGCCTAGATGAAAACAAGCAGTGAAGTTTCCAGTTACCGAGAAGAGTAAAAGAAGAGCGAGCTAAGTTTTACGTTTTAGCTAAACTGGGCTTAAGAGGAGAACAGAATATCTAAACGTGATCATCAGACCAGCAAGGTCAGATGTGGAAAATAAGGTATAATTGGAAGCAGTACAGAGACAAAACAGAAATACACCAGGAGCTAACACGCTGAAGAGGGAAGGCCCTCCTCAATGAGGTGTGCAGAGGTACTCAAAACAAATTCTTTGATCTGCCCACAGTTTGCCTTATACTACTTCTCCTCACTAACTCTGCACCCATCACCACTCTACAATGTGCTATAGTCAATCCTAATGGACTAACCTATAACTTCTTTCCTGGTCATTTTATATTTTAAGAAAAAAAATCTTTCTGCAACTTCAGGATCAGTTGTGATAAAGGTCATGGAAAAACACTAGCTAAATGATTCCCTCATACCAACGTCAATTTCATTCTAAACTGAGCCAGGTTTGGATTCTGAATGATATCTACAGCAAGTCAAGCACACTAGGCTTAAGGTACACCCCAATCCAGATAAGGTTTTTCTCTCAGGGATCTTGGACAGATTTAGGATAACCTAGGCTAAGATTTCAGTGAGATTCCAGTACAGCAAAGGCATCCTCAAAAGCACAGCACGTCTTCCATTTTCCGACATCCCTCCACAATTTCAAGCCTCCATCCACCATTCCACTCTATACCACAAAGTCGTACTTAATGGGGTACTGAAACAGTAACAAGGACACTGCCAACAGAAAGCTCTGCTATCTGAAGCAGACAGAAAGCAGCCACCAACCGAAGGAAGAATACTTAAACCACAAACTTTTAGAACCAAGATCCATACCCTCTTCTAAGCTTGCACAGTATCGATTACGCCAACAGTCATGAGTCATTTTCCCCGTCTTCTGTTTTTTAGCATTTTAGTAGACTTTTTAGTGAATTTAAAAATAAAGTTTTTAAAAAACCCGAAACACAATTACCATGAGGTCCAGTCATCTGAACATCTCTGAAATAAAGTCCCAAGGGACTCGTTTCCACCACTGGAGCCCCGCGTATCCGATCAGCCTATTTTCCACAGTTCACCGGTGCTGGCCACCATCTTTTAATGGACACCACGTCCATAAAAAGACACTAACCAAGTTTATACTACTCTGCGATTTAATACATGCTATTGATTAACGATTAGATTTGAAGAGGCGTTCTGCCAGATAAGAGGGAGAGGACGATTAATCCGCTCTGCATGCTTAGAAAGAGGTCTTTGGGCTGAAGTGGAAGAGGGCTGCAAGCATCCCTGGGTGCGAGGCGCTCATCCCTGCGTGGCCTGAACTTTTCTTCAGCTGCCCCGACTGACCCCTCGGATCTGCACTCAGCGCCCAGACAACTCACAACGAGGGCATTCAGTACGGGGGAAAAAAAAAAAAAAAAAAAAAAGGAAACAACTAGATACAAGTCCAGCCCAAACAGAAGAGGCTCAAGACGCTCTGCTTCACCTTCCCCCCCTCACCCACGAGGGAGGGAGCCCCTCGTGTGGGCCAAGCGCCGCAGCGAGCAGCTCGGTGCTGGTCTGGCAGCGAACCGGGGGCTCCCTTCTCGCCCCGATCGCGGGCCCCAGGGCTCGGAGCTTTCCTCGGGGCGGCTCCAGGCTCGGCGGGGACGGGACCGCCGCTGGCTCTCCCCGGGGTACCCGGCACAGCCCCTGCCCAGCTCCCGGCCCCGGTCCCGGTCCCGGTCCCGCCCCGGGGCGCCCGGCGGCACCTGCTGCCGCCCGGCCGCCAGCCCGGTACCTGCAGGATCTTGTCCAGCCCCTCCTGGCCCAGGCAGGGGAACTGCTTGAGCAGCTCCGTCTTCTGCCGCTTGTAGTCGTCGGTGGCCGAGCGCCAGTGCGGCTCCTCCAGCACCTCGAAGATCGCCGCCCCGATGGACAGGTAGAAGATGATGGCCGAGGTCAGCAAGGGGCCCCTGTCCACCATGGTGCCGCCGGCGTTTGAGGCGAGGAGAGGAAGAAGAGGGCCGGGGAGGGCGGGCGGAGCGCGGCGGGCGGGCCGGGGAGGCTGCCCCGCGTTGCGGCCGTGGGTGCCCGCGGCCGCCCCTGACACCTCTGCCTTGCCCCGCCGTGCGCCGCGCCGCCTCTCCCGGCCGCTGCCGCTTTCCCTTAGAGCCTTCCACACTCCCCTCCCACTCTCCTCCTCCCTCGCTTCTTCTCCTCCTCCGCTCCTCTCCTCTCCCCCCGGCTTGCCTCCTTCCCCCGCTTTTTTTTTTTTTTTTTTTCCTTCTTTCTTTTTTTCTCTCCCCTCCCTCCTTCAGCAGCGATTTGAATTTGGTGCCCTCCCGCTTCCTCCCCCTCCGCCCAGCCCCAGCGTGCGCATGCGGGGCTGCGGCCGGGGGAGCGGCCGGCGGGGCGCCCCGAGGTGCTGCCCCCGGCTGGCCCCGGCTCTGATCCCGGTCCTGGCCCCGATCCCGATCCCAAACCCGTTCCCGATCCCAGCCCTCACCAGCCCGTGAGGGGCCGTGCCGGGGAGAGGAGGGTGCGCGACCTCCCCGCCGCCGTTGGGAGCGGGTGTGGGGGCCGCTGAGGTGAGCCCGGCCCCGCTTCCCTCAGTGACTTTTTGTTATCGTCGCTGTTACTTGACTCATCCCGCCAGGTTCCCCGGAGGTTTTCCTTTTCGACGCTGGAAGGTTGTGAAATGAGGCGTTAGGCAAAACGCTGGAGGAGAGGCGGCAGCAGCTCTGAGGAGGACAGAAGACGGGCGACAGGCAGGCTTTGCCCTTGCCCCAGGATGTTGTCCGTGGGTGTTATGGACCCTTCAGCACAAGAACAGCTTCTCCCTTCCATCGTGCATTTTGTACACTCGATAAATCACACGTTTGCATATGCACCCATGTGTGTGGGCCTGTGAGTTTCCATTAGATGTTCAGACGCTCTGGGGTGAAGTTCACCAGCTTGCCACGCTCATGGAGCCCTTCCCAGGAGCCTCTCACGGCCACGCTCCTCCACAGTCGTACATCAGGGCTGCTGGAAGTGGGGTTGAATGGTCAGAGGAAGATCAAGTCAGTGATGAGATAGAGCTGTGTGTTACATGATGTGGCAAAGGGCTCCTGGAGTGCATGCAGTTCGTGTTAGGAATGCTGTTATTGTGGCATAACTTAATTCCCCGACTCCCCTAGCCCTCTTCCCCCTAGACAGCAAGAAAATGGTCAAAAATGCAGGGGTGTCCAAAGGATTTTGAGATGCTTAGGTATGTCAGCTGGAGTCCACACACCAAAGGGCTGAGGTTAGCCTGCTGAAATTCCCATGTGGCCCTCATTGAAATGGGAGGAGGGAGAATGGAGAAAACTGGAAAGAGGAAGGAAACAATGAGAAAATACACAACAAAGTATGAGAAAGGAAAAAGGAGAACATGTGGAAGGCAAAGGAACTGCCTCGGTTAGGAGGTATCCAGAGACACCTATCTGTAAAACATTGACTCATGCCAAATGGATGCTCTTGTGAGACTGCCCACAGAAATTTACATGGCCCTTAAGCAGTCCTTCCTACTAGCTTGTACAGAGCTCGATGAAAATACATCTGCCAGAGGTTCCTGGCAGCTTAAAAAGCAGGACTGGAGAAACCACAAAATCCACAAGCATGTTACGTGATCAGCATCATGCTTTTTTTGCATGGGATTCCCCAGTTATGTAAAGGCAACATTAAGAAGACAAAAGGATTGCCAAACTGTAGTAGTAAAAAAAAAAAGAAAAAAAAAAAATATGTGCTAGAAGAAAGATCAAGTAGAAGGTGGCATAATACACATTTTAAAAATAATGAATGGTATAGGGACACTATAGTAACTTCTTTTAAAGCAAAAATGGGGGGTGTTTCATGAAGTTGTAAGGCAGAACTCTTAATTAAAAGGAAAAGAAGGATTTCATGAGGCATGATTATTGCAGGAAAATTATTCCCAGGTGCTATCATTTAGCCCAAGAGCTTTGCAAAACTTGAAAAGCCATTGGCCATATAAATGAATAATGTGAGCATCCATCATTGCCTTACTTACAGATTTAAAATTAAAGTTAAAAAGGTTAAGGTATGTAAAAACTCAAAGCAAGTGACTGAAAGCATTAAGCAAGAAGTTTCCCATAGGGTGAACTATGATATAATTCTACTTCTGGTGTTCTTGCACCTTCTTCTGAATCACCTGCAAGTGGTTAGGATATTCCAACAGCAGGAACAGTAGTCTGACACGTTATAGCAGTGTTTCACTTGTGTGTTCCTGACCCTGAACATCTGTGCTTCATAACTGGAAGGTATTTGATTAAATTTTGAAACTGTACTCTTCTCCATCTGTCTTTGAGTCTCTAAAGGCCCATTTATACCATTGAAACTCTATCTTAAAGGGATGAGGAATGACACGAATGACCCTGAACCTACTGCAATTACATAAGCATGGATGAGAACACTTTCAGGCATTTTATAGAAAGTTTGTTTGCAATTTTGATTCAACATTTCTGCTTTCCACTCTAAACTCTCAATCACTGATTGCTTAATTAGTGCTCTCAGTAGCTGAGTCAGTCAGTGTTTAAAAACAAACAAACCTGTAGATCACACACCATTTTCCCCTGTGTTGAAATGCTATTGCACTTGTTAGACTGTCTCCTTGTGTTTCTCCAAGTTCCAAAGAGATTATCCTGGTAAGGAATACCATCTAGAAGAATAGTTTATTCCCCAATGAACAGTAGCCAACTACTCCTGCAGTTAGTAGCGATCCTCTCAGTATCAACAAACTTCTTGCATTGGGGTGTTGTACTTCTTTTCTGCAGAGCAAATTACAAGGCATTTTTTCATGCTGTTGTCCAAGTGAGTGCAGCAAGAAAGAATGTTTCTGTAGCTGGCCTCTCTTTGCACCTCCTGATTTAAAATGCCTCTCCTGACCCCATAAAAGATCCCATATCCTTTTTATTCATGGCCCTTTTATACTCTGTTTCCCTTGGATTAAACAGTACCCCTATTGTTAACCCACAGCACCTGCCACATAGGCCTCACAGCTTTTCATGCTAGCTAAATTAATGAAAAGTCTAGGGTTATTCACTCAAAGGCTTTTAAATCTCATTAAAAATCGGGGGAGAAACAGCAGATAGCACTCTGGTGAGCAATACCATAAGTATCAATCATTTGTAGTATTTGCATAGGTCATTATTCAGGCTGTCCAGTCCAAAAGGAAATCTCTTTCATCCAAGCTGTATGTCTAAGACACATTTGCTGTACAGATGTTTCCTAGAACAGCCTGAAATGAATGAATAAATGTCAAAAATGTATTAGATGGAGCAAATAGAAGACATTATTTGGGCAAAGGGAACCTGTCATGTAGTGTCAAAGACTGTGTATTGAACTGAGTCCGAACAAGGAAAAACAATTAAGTCTCTTCAAGCCTGTGCTATTTTTCACTTGGAAGTCTATTTTTGGCTGGTTGATGCCCCTGTTCTAGATGATACCTGTCAACTCTGCATCTTACGGTTTTCTTTATCCATCACAATTTGGGCACCTCCAACATCGCTTTCAAGTGTTACACGTCTAGCTGTAGTTTTAAGTAAGCTGAGAGGTGTACCATCATGACTAGCAGTTCTGCTTCTTTAGTGCAGTTGGGAGTGTACAGAAAGGGTAAGGCTGGTCTGCAGATGATGCAGAATTTTATATGAGACATTTGTAGAAAGTTCAATTTTTTTTCTATGCATTCATTCACACCTTTTGGACTAAATATTTATACATAGCACATTTTGTGCCCATGTATACGATGAACGTACAGTAGCATATTCTATGTACGAAAAAGAATAAAAACCTTACCAAAACAATGCACATACCACTGCAACAGACTTCTTCACCCATGGGCAGATAATGAGTGAACAAACACCACATGACAGATGTTAGTCATACTGCTTAATGAATAACTGGTGATGAGTACAATACCTGTGTGGAATGGCTGTAATGTGTTCAAGGAAAGATACACATTTGGACCGTCTCTTTTGCACTGGGATACCCAGAGTGTTCGAGAGAAATGTCTTCATCAGGAAGTCCAGATATTTCAACATTTTTTTGGTGTGTACTTCCTTGACTGCCTTGCTCCTCAGCCATCCACAGCTGTCTTGGGATCTTCACAACTGAATGATGAAACCTCATTTCCTTCAAAATATTTTACAAATAAAGACTCTGGCCTTGTATTTTGACTTTCCCGTGGCCTGAATCTTGCAGCTGAATGCTGGTAGTACCAAATGCTTCTGTTAGTCCTTGACTCAGACATTCATAAAAAAAATAGCTTGGATAGTTTCAGTCCTGGACAGGGTTTCACCATCATGATACCTGGAGCATGTTAGTATTCTAGATGGTGTGCTCAAGGCTGGTTGGGCACCATGGCAACAGAATAATGCAATGTTCTGTGATTTTGTTATATAAAACATCACTGCCAGGTCTTATTTTGGAGTGATTAAGAAGGAGTTAAATTCTATTTGTGTACAGTAATATGGATGTAACATTCCTCTGAGACTTGCTTCCCAAACCAGTTTAAATTCGCTTGCATCAATCTTGTGTCACAACACAAAAAGGCTTCTCCTGTGTTATGGTGAATGTGCTGGGCAGACCACAGGGCAGAATTCAAGGAGCTGAGACCTCCCCTGTCCCCCAGTGGGGTTGCTCAGTGGCATGTCTTTGTACCAGCTTGTGCAATGGAGGCCTTTGTGCGGGACCAGGCAGTTCCCACATCCACACTGGGCTCCCTTCTGTGCTCAGCATGTAACCCTCACGTTTCGTTAGTCAACGTTACCACCTGCTACAAGGAGCTGTTCCCACCTACATCTTCCCTTTATAGAAACAGAAGTTGCCACATTAATTTTAGCAGAGAGGTTGATGGCTTTTCTTATCCATCTTGAGCGAATACAGTCTTGTAGATAACAAGTGAGGACAGTTATACACCTCAAAAACATTGAAAAGGAGCACATTTTTATCATATATTCTATTTGTCCAAATCCTGCAGCAACAGCTTGTTAGGTTAGCCTGGGTCATAGCTGGAAAAAAAAAAAAAAAAAAAAAAAAAAAAAAAGTTTGAATGAGGAAGTGAGAGAGTTGGTTACACGCTGTTAAAGAAATATATATTTAAGAATTTTTCTGTATTGTGTGTGGTATCTTGTAATGGAAGAAGGGTCACGACCCATGCTGTCTCCAAGCACTTGCTTCTTACTTTGAAGCTGAGTCCCTGGCATAATCTATCTCTGCAACCCCTTCGCTTGTCACATTACATTGTCCTTTCTGATCCCTCCTCCATTATGTGTGGTATCAGAAAAAAGACAGCAAAGGCTGAGCCATAACACCCACAACTGTCCTGCATGAGAGTCACAATGCAAGCTGCTTGTGGCTCATAACTTAGAGCTTGTACCCTCCTGGAACATTGCTTGGAGAGACATGATGAAGTTCTGGAAGGAACGTGGATTTCAGTGTTTGTTGCCCTCCAGTGGTGCCTTTCACATGCCAAGACCCAGTGCAGAAGTAGCAAGCAAGCCAGGTCACCAGTAGGTATGACTTTAGGGAGGCAACCTAAAGTTACAACAGCAGGAAAACCTCCACCTGGTTCTAGTGCCTCAGTCAACAACCAGGCTGTTGTCACTGCTGCAGGCAAGAAAGCTGCCTGCAAGCTCAAATTTACACTGCGCCTGGTCTCAAGGTGAGCACCATGCTCTTGGCTCTCAGTTGCTTTGCCGGGATGCGTTGTGGGATCACAGCTGATTACAAGATAATCCATGACTGGAGTGGTAAGGCAAGTCAGCTGCTGAAGGTTTTCCTCGTTTTGTGTAGCAGTTTAGCACTGCTCTGTTCTTCTTTCTGTAGAGTGGCCTATTGGTTTTGGAGCAGAACAAAGTCCAGGGAAACTGTGGAAACAGTGAGTGAATGGAAGTAGATTAAAATGGCCACACTGTTGTGTGTGACAGCGGTGTTCCCTTCAGGAGCTCTTGGGGAATTCCTGGTAACTCAGATCAGAACGAGGTGTGGGAGCAATGAGGTGTGGGAGAGGCCTGACAGGAATCAGAGTTGAGGAAAAGCAGAGAGTATGTGAATAGGCAATCTTTAAGGACACCTAAGGATCTGCTAAAATTGTGAAAATCTTTGGAGCAGTTGGTGGGGAAGAGGGAGAGAAGACAAAAGGTGAAGGAAACTTTAAGATGAACTGAGGTGGTGCTCTGTAAGGCACCCAAATGGAGGTGAACACCCGTACCTGCTTCTTTCACTCAAGAGGAGTGTCTGAGCTAGCCAGAGGTCCCCAGCGTATATTGCATTGCCAACAAGGCTTATAGAAACTAATGGTTAGCAGGCTGTTAGAGGTTTCACAACTCACTCCCATTGAATATTAGTTATTTATTTTGCCAAAGAGAGATGGGGAAAAAGGGAGGAGGAGGAAATAAAAACTACATAGCGTGGTTCAGTTATTTGAAAAGGCTGAGTCAGTAAGGAGATGAGTGAACTCTGTAGAAGGCAATGCTTCAGTAAGGAGAGAAAAGTCAGTGCTTTCCTTGCATGTATTTAAAATTTATTTGGAACAAGGAATCTAGGCAAACAACATAATCTGTAAACACTTGCACAGTTTAGCAGTCTTTGCTCAAAAACGCTCACTGACAGGTTACTTGCAATGATAGATTCCCCAGGCTGGGAGCTTGCCTCTTGGTCTGCCTCAGCTTTTCTCCTTGCTTCACTCCCTACTCTCACCCCCAATCTTTTGCAATTCAGTGACAATCACAGTTAATAGAAGGTGTGTCTGTGATCCTATAAAGCAATTTGCATCATCATCTTTTGTGATGAAATTTTCACAGGGAAGGAGGAGCAGCAACATTTTGCCCAAGTTAAGGTTACACTGGCAATATACCAAGCAGCCCGAAGCACTTAATTTTCATGAGAGATCTGATTACAGCAACCCGTATTTGAGTACAGAAATTTGTCCTGCAAAATCTGCAGCCCCTGTGCTGCTTCCAAGGTAAGCCTAAATTCAGTCTGGAGGTTACAGTCTTGCATTGCAGCCATCGTGTCACAAGCACATGGACAGGCTTGGGATGCCTTGCTGAAGTTACTGTACTGCAAGTACAAAAGACCACGCGACTGCCACCTCTGCCTTACCACATAGTTTTTCTTAGCTGGGTTGAAGAAACTGCATTGCTTTCACTAAACAGAAGCCACCAGAACCTGATGGTTGACGTTAACTGTGTTGTATGTTATTTCAGTTTGTGTCTATTATAAACAGATGACAATGCAACTCTCATTTTAACTAAAGGAACTGATAATTGACAGAGCACTATTAAAGCATAACAAACATGCAATGTCTCAGCCAGTTGAATAAAAGAACTGTCAGAAATGTCTTTCTTCTGCTGGGCTGCCTAGCGCAAATACAGCAGCCTTGCTTATTAAACAAGGCCTCATTTAGTTTTGGGCTTGTCTCAACACTAGTTTTACAAGCACTTGGGACAAGATCATTAAACCTGCATATATCAGCTGAAGACCTGCCTCTCAAATTTCCTTCTAATGCTGGGAAAGGCCCTAGTTACACAATAATATATTAACTAACAAATAATTATTCTCAGCAGTGGGAAGTGAGGTATTTTGCAGCTCTCTGGTGGAGTGTTCAGATACCTTATATGAAATCTACAGAGATTAAATTCCTTAGCCCTTCTTTATAGTTGGACAGCTTGCAGGGCATGCTGCAATGTTGGTATCCAAATCTGCTTGGGGAGCAATGTGGAAAGATTAAAATTGGAATACCCATTATCATGATAATGTGTGGAAATCTGGCATCCCTTAACAGAGCAGTGTGGGAAGGACATTACTGAGGCTTATAAGTAAGGCAGGGGAGGAGATTTTGATACCTAACATCACTAATACAGAAGGGTGAGAAAAGCTGCTATGGTCTTTCATTGGCAAGGCACAGTGGGGAGCATGCTATAGCAGGGAATGGCTGGGTATTGTGAAGGAAGATGGCATTGGAGCCTACAGGAAGGGTCGTGCATGGGTGAGAGCTCACACTAGCAGCTTGATAGTTTGCCCATGCGTGCAGAAGCAATATGCACCCTTCAGTTAGTCACTGCACTGAATTATGTTTCCAGTTGTACCTTGTAGAGTGAATAGCAAATAACTTTAGACTATAACACTGTCCAATCTGTTCCCCCATATGCACTCCTTTTCCAAAGAATACACCGTACCATGCAGTAATGAGAGCATTCAAATAACAATGGAAAAAATGACTCTGATATTCTGCTGAACTGGCTTGAAAGCTGCATATCCAATTCTCTGCCTTTTTTGGTCAGTCTCTTTACACCATTTATGCCTGGTTTTAAACAGACTGGATACGATAAGATATTCCAGCACACCTGATCCAATTTTTAAGCTGAGCTCCACAGAAAGGCAGACATTATACAGTCTCAGAGGGGAAAAAAATAGTAGAACTTTCCCTGCTCCCAGCACATTTATATTTCTTAAAACCATCAACATGATATGAGAGTGGGAGGTTATACATGAACAGGAATGCAGGACACAAGAGGTCATGTCTTTCTGTAGCACTATTATCTCACATATGGGAGGTCACTTCCAGGCAATATATCAGAACTCACAAACTGTCTTCTAAGCACCTGTGAAAAACCACTGAAACCAACACAGGCCACCTGCAATGTGCAAGGTCATCAGCCAAAATGCCACATTCACAAAGCTGAGCTATAACGTCCTCTACAGTCCTCCAGATTCTAAAGGTTTATTGTTATTCTGGGGTGTGCTTCTGGCACACAATTTAATCCCTTTAGGCACTGAAATTTTCTCATATTCTTTTTCTTTCCACCGTATCCTGTCTGTGGTGAATCCTGCAGCCAGTTTGCCTTCTGGCTGGATAAACTGCCTCTGCTGTAATCCCAACATTTGCTGGGCCAACGGAAAAGACAGTGGAGCCAGATACATAGGATAAGAATGGTATGGACATTCTCACCACAGGGTTGTACATAACACACTACTGAGTGAAGTTGCCCCCTGTGTGCACGGCCACGATACAGTTTATACAGCACTTGAGCTTTACTTAAACTTCAGCTTGTCTGTAGATAACACATAAATCTTGTGTTACGCTTCTGCATGTGGAAGAATTTTGATTAAGGATTATTTAGGGGGAGTAGAGATCTTTATTTATTCTTTTTGCTGGGAAGTCCTCGTGCCCACTGAAGTGCAAAGATAAAGAATGGACATTGCAAATACTACAGGAGGGGAAAGCTTTTACATCACCCCTCTGTCCTCTTTAAGTGGTCCACCTCCATGCATTGTTCCTGCTTGGGCACTGCAGTTTCTATTCAGAAATGTTCCTGCTTGAGAGTTTGCTATGTGCAGCAATAATGAACAGAACATTTGTCATGTTCAGAGCCTGGCATGGTGCATTGTTCTGCCTTTCCAACCTGCCATGAAAGGGCTCAGCTGAGTACAGTGGCTGCAATGACATGGGTCAAGGCTCCCAAGTACGCTCACTGAAGCAAATGTATTTCTCCAAAAACAGTGCTTCAGAATAGGAGAAGCAGAAAACAGCAAGCATTTCACTGGAAAACAAACTGCCTATATTTCTTACAGTTTGTTGTTCTCCTTTTGGTCTACACAGGAACCTGTTTCCTCTGTTGGAAGGAACTCTGTTTATGCAGGGGTCGGGTACAAGTCTTTCATGCCTCTAAAATCCTCCACATCTTATAGACAGACAGGTGTCATACTGTCTTCTCAAAGACTTTTCATCCTTGATGCAAAGCAAATCTTGTTCAACCCTTTGCAGACCTCTGAACTGTCAAAGGTCTGGAACAAAGAGACACCCAGGTAATTGCATCACATGAGTGGGGAGGAGGTCGGAGGGAGTCATCACTCGAGAATGCATGCCCGCATGTCAGCTCCTATACGGGATCTGGCACTGGACATGTTAGATCACGCACAGAGGAGATGCACAGGGCACGCTGCTGCTGGCAGATGCATGCTGCTAAGCAGGGTTGCTTTGAAGGTAAGTCCTGGCAGAGTCTCTTCCACCTGCCCCAGCTCTGGTCTCATTTACCCATGGGGCTGCCACCAGGAGGGATGAACACAGTGGAGGAGCAGCAGAAGAAGCAAATCTCACCCTAAACACCTCAGGCTCAGCAGGGCTCCTCTTGCCATCTACCAATGGATCGGGTCACTGCCATCATAACCACAGAAATAATGACCAAGGTTGATCGTTCCTTTAGAAAATGTAGAGATTTCATTTTGTCATGGACTGAAACACATATCTTGGATGTTATTTTACTTGCCAAATGGCTGTAACCTCTCAGCCTTCAGTTTCTTTTTACCTGATCAACCCAACACCTTCTCTCATACCCTGAATATGCTGTTTTGTGTCTTACAGCTGTAAAGCTAGTCTATTTGTGCTAGAACAGCGTTCTCTTCATGAGAAACTTCTACCATACAGGTTACTAAGTTCCTTGTGGCTTCCTCGCAAAGCAAATATTCTTACCTTTTCCCTAGAAAAACCTTGAAACTGTCAAGGGATTAGTGTACATTAAAGAAGACAAAAATATATATATAGTGAGAAGGTCAGAGAACACAGGCACTCTTTGGGTTCCTGTGTGGCAGAGCCACAGTACTGAAGAACACTTCTCTTCATGCTCAAACACATAAACTGTGGCTCTCTGTACTCTCAAAGTGGTGCCAGTAATTGCAGAAGTGTGGAAAGAGAGAGGAAATCTGATGGCGTCAGCCAAAGGAAGGAGAGGCATTGAGACAAACAGTGCCTCTTCAGCCAGCAAGAGAAAGAGGAACCACCAGCTCTGCTTCTGTGCTCACAGGATGCTCCTCCCAACCTCAACTTCATTAAACTTGTTTTCTCAGAGAGGTAGTTGTACATATCCAAAGTGAGGATTAATTTGTGCCACAGAAAATGAAAGGAACCTCTGCAGTCAGGAAGAGAGGGACATGAGAAAGAGCTGAGTTTCATTGCCCCACATTTTGCTTTGAACTTGATTAAGTCCAGATACATTCAGAACCAGAGCTTTGGAGCAGACCCATTTCTGTTCTCAACTTGCTGAGACGTTGTTATGGATTGTTTATCAAAGAATACTGTGTGCAAGATATCACTCAAGGTAAAAAAATCATAGAAAAAAGGACTATTCCAAGCTGGAATGAATACACACCAGAATCATCACATCCTACTCCTATGTGTAGAAATGTAGAAAAATGAGTTGCAAATGCAGTTAATAATTTCATTGTTTAAAACACTTTAAATAATATGGATAAGAAAGCTTAACCATGGCTAAAGTGAACTTTAACCATGTAGCTTTGCACACTGGTACAGATAACCATGTCATAAGCTCAAGCACTCTTATGTTAAAGAGGTTAAAACAAGCTGGAACTCTTTAGTTGTGGACAGAATGTATTTCAGCAAGTGGAAAGAAGTACAAAGTGATCAAGGGCTCAGAAAGCTTTTACTCTGCTCTGAGTTGCAAACAGAGCAAAATTTGCCCCCAAAATATATTGTCAGAAGCTCTTTGAAGGAATATATTAGAAATGCAATTATGAAATACTTTTATACCTTTTATATATTGATCCTAAAATAATTTCTAAGCATTATTTAGCACTAACTACAGCTTTGTGTTATGTGAGTGCATTTTCTCAGGCATCTCTGACATGGTCATGTGAATTATCCTAGGTCACAAGACTTAGAAAAAGAAAAAAAACACACAACAGTACGACAAAAGTCGACAGGAAAGCGGAAGCAGGAGAAGGACTGTGAGAAAAGGGCCAGGGAATCCATCAGGACTGGAGCCTGTTCATACTGGATGATATTCTCTGTCACCATCATTCTCACTAACCTCACCAGCATGATGTCAGGTTACATATTGTTATAGCTCTACATGATGTCTTTTTTTAAGACTGTTAGTTGCCTTCTCTTTGAATGCTTACCAGGCTCACTCAGGGGGGCATTAATATCCCCCCTCAGAGAAGCCCAAGCTGTATTATCATGCTCTAGGAATAGTTTCTGAACTCAGTTCCAGTTGCTGCTTAGATATTGTAATAGGCTGTGTCTGTCAAGCCATCCCTTTTAACTTTCCCTAACAGCGGATGTTTGTGTAGTCTTTCACATGTATATAATTACAATGACACATGATTGAAATATGCTTTAAAAAATAATTTTGTAGTAAGGCTTTGTATTCTTACTCAAGAGAGGTTACTTCAGTTTCTGTCTTGTCACAAGAACCTTCCATATAGGAGATATATTGGTCTTTTCATATGGGAGAAAAATTAATAAAGGGAACATTGTAACTAAGGAGATGTTGAGAGATGAGCGATCATTAAAGGCTCTGTCTGACAAATTAGGGAAATGATAGCAGGC
Source organism: Oxyura jamaicensis (assembly GCF_011077185.1). Taxonomy (NCBI): domain Eukaryota; kingdom Metazoa; phylum Chordata; class Aves; order Anseriformes; family Anatidae; genus Oxyura; species Oxyura jamaicensis. Next base: position 27,020,636 of record NC_048895.1, read on the forward strand.
CACTTGTTGCTCTGGGAAAGATGTTCTGAGTTTCCCCACCCAATAAAGGCTGGGTCCGAATATTTGTTGTCAGTTGCTAGAGAGCCTGTAACTTGACATAATCAGGCGCTGATGTCAGGGCTTCATGGCTAATACTGAGCTAAGATCTTGCCAGCATTTATAGTTAACCTGTTTGTACTACAGATTGATAGCACAAAGCAAACTTAAGTCAATGTTTACCTCTACTGTTAAAAGCGAGGAGAAGGAGAGAGGACAGTTGGTGGCTCAAAGAGGGCTTGATAGCCAAAGACTAGTGTCCTTGTAAATCTGATAAATAACAGACAGTCCAAATTTTTGTAAGAGCTCCAAGGTTTCCTGTGGGATTCCTTTAGATAAGAATTTGAAGGGCACTGGTCACTTCTGAAGGTACATTCCCCTCTCAAGGTCCAACATATGAGGAGAAACAACACTTAAAAAAAAAAAAAAAGAAAGAAAAGAGAGAGAGATAAAGGATTTGGCCCCTCATTGCATACAGATGGACTCTCTACAGTCTCTACAATAGAAGAAGCATGCCATCAGTGGATGTGTAAAGCAAGAAGAACAATTAAATATGATAGTGGTGAGTAGAAACATAAAAAACAATGGAACTGGGAGGAAAACAAAATAAAACACTGCTATATATACCCTCCTCACTCAGAATTGTGCCCTAAATACACAGTACTGTCTGAAAGTAGTGTGTGTAGTGAAGTATCTAAACACACTTACTGCATATTTATTAAATACTTTCCAGATCCAGCATAATATCCTTTAATAGGGAAGAGGTGCCAATGCTGAACCTGTGATCAGAGCTCAGGGTGATTATCTTAGGGAAGGTTCCTGAAATCTTCTTGCCTCAGGTTCAAAGACTGCTCAAATATTTAGGCTCAAACTAATCAAGTTTAGTACATTCTTGACAGATTATTTTCTCTCTTTCATAGTTCTCCCCTGAGGTATATTAGTCATAACCTCGGAAGAACGCCTACATTGCATCCACACCATTTGAGGTAGATATTAAAATTGTCCCCCACCTGAGCACATAAACCTAGTAACTGTTCAATTAGTTATGCAATTAACATGTGTAGATCAATTTTGAATTCATAGATGGATGAGCGTGTGTATTAAGGAGGGGAATCTGAAAACAGTTCTATTACATTCATTTCACCTAACAAGATTTTATCATACTAAATTATAACCCTATCTATGTGTTTATATAAAGTGCTTTTGTATGTATGTACAAATAAACACAGAATTTTTCTGTGTTCACTTTACTTCTGAAGCTGTAACAGTGCTTAGCCAATTGAGAATTTGATGGTGGAGATCTGTACAAGACAGACTTTGCTTGTCACATTTTGGGAAAGTGAGCGGGCAGCAAGACTGGCAAAAAATGGTTGCTTCCATACTCTGGGTGTTTGCATTTCGGTTCACTCATCACTGCAACTTTTACTTTTTTTTTTTTTTTTTTTTTTTTTTTTTTAAATACAAATGTTCAGGTTATGCAATGCACTGTTCAGATTTGATATGGTCAGAGTTTAGAAAGGAAATGTGTCACCAGTCCCACTGGCCACTTACTGGCACTGAGTTGTTAGCAAAGCATTTCATGTGTGCTGAGTTTCTGGCACAATTTTTTGGTATTATTTTTTTAGAAAACAGACAAACACAGTTCTGAGTTTTGCAGCCAAATGTAGGAAAATAAGGTGGCTTAACATTTGAAACTGCCAACTCACTGTCAGTACTATCAGTTGCTGTAGTATAATCACAAATGAAAGTACTTTTGCATGATCAGGCCAGGATAAAATTGGGTGGTTACTATAACCGACAATTCACTTAGCCTTAGAGAATTCAACAGTCATTGATGTCTCATGGAAACAGAAATATCTTCCCTACAGTCAGATGCTCTAATTACAATCTTCCTGTTTACAAAACAGTTCCCCAATATTATTTTCAGTTTCCACATGGCTAAGAACTCCAGAAGAGGTGTTTTAAGAAGTCATTCTACATTTCATATTTAGTGGTCAGGTTGAAGTTTAGGTAGCAGTAATGGCACACCTAGGCTTTTCAAATTTTTCTTAGGAACCACAGAGCTACTACTCGGAGTTGTGAATGTGGCTTTGTCTATATGCCTGTAGGCATGGCTTTATATTATAGGCTTACAGATTTATAGATTGAAACATTGCCTGTCAGATAAAAAACATTAGTCAATATAAGATGTTAGGAATTGATCAAACCTCTTGACTAATTCTCCAGTGGCATCTCCCCAGTATTGATCTAGTTTTGGATTAAGGGAAATATATTTAAATCAAATTATGTTACCACATGGCTTTTAAAATCTTAATCTCAGGGATTCCCAGCAAATGTTGGGAAAACAAAAAAACAATCTATAAAAAAGACCTTCAATCATAATCCCAGAAACATTTCAATACTTTTCCCTTTAAGAAAAAAGGGCAAAAGTACACCCCCAAATTCATGGATCCTCTTTGCACACACATACACATAATAACAAAAATTTAGGAAAGATACAATTTTATATATAAAAAAAATACCAGTGAGCAGACATCTGGTGTAGCACTTCAGCCAACCAGGAAAAGGAAACTTGATTAACTGAGACAATGAGGGCTCTTTTCTGCCTCCTTAGAACACATTTTCATGGTTTGCAATTTTCCGATTCTAACGCCCTAGAAGGTGTTACAAGTCAAAAAAGTCTTTGCTAAAGACATTATGTTTCCTTTCCTCCTATCCTCTCACATTATTTAATCAGAGACTGATGCCAGTAATTCAAATAAACAGAAATAAAAAGCTCACTGCAAAACATCCAAGATTTCCAGAGTCCTGATGGTAAATCAGTCTTAAAAAACTAAGGTTGAAAATTACACTTGTCTCCAGAACCTCACAAGAACTAGAAAAACTATTGCTTTCACTTTGTAGATCACTTTAAGGACAGGGTACACTACTTCACTTGAAAATTTCAATTCTAAAAAAGGAATTGTCAAAAAGAGTATTAATCTCACCCACTGATTATTTCAGAAGGCATGCTGTTATGGGTACTCTGTCCTTTTCTGGTTTTTGGCTGCTGCTGGCTGCCCATGCTTTTATTGCTGGGATTTTTCACAGTTTTATCATAGGATCTTGCTGTGTTACAGTGCTGCTTTCTACTGGCGTGCTCTTCTTTAATTTCTTCAGTTACTGTCTAATGTTTATGCCATTTGCAATATGTGAATGGAAACTGAAACCAGGACATAAAAGACATTGACAATATAGTTAAAGCTATAAATTTATACCTTCTATTATTCCCCTACTTCTTCTTTGCTATCCCCACATTTATTTTATTTTGCTATAGCAATGTACTGCATTTGTGTACCCCAAAACAGCTTAAAATTTTGGGAACCCTTTAGTTAGGAATGTTTTTTCTGTTTTGTGTTGTTTGTTTTGTTTTGTTTTGTTTTGAGCTTTTTTTTTTTTTTTTTTTTCCAGGCAGAGCAAGTGTTTTTTCCATTCAGCACTATCTTCACAATCTCATGATGTCTTTGACAGATGAGATTATTCATTTCACTGTCTCTCCTAGTGTGGATTACTTAGGGTTATTATGATATTTTGGTCAAAGGCATGACTTTTACCAGCATAACTACATAGCTGAAACCTATAAGAAGACTGCTACTGAAAAAAAGCATGTATCATGTTCTGCTTTTTCTATGGCATTGAAATACTCTGCCGTAAACATTTCACTGCCCATATAACTTCATCCACACTTCAGAAGATAGTTGAAGAAGTACAAGCTTTTGTTGAAAACTTGGCCCAAATGACTTATTCATAATTTCTTTTAAACTTCATTGGCTATCCTTGTAAAGGCACAATTGTGATTCAGTTCCATTATGTATATAATTTGAAGTGTTTTCTTAAAAATAAATGTATTTAAAAACCTGAGTTAATTTCAGATTAAGTGCTTTACTTTGTTGGAATTGAGGTAAGGGCTTAATAGTTCTGTTGAATCAGAAGCCAGTGAGTTAATGAATCCTTACATGCTTTTATAAGTTCTTCTTTCAGACTACATATTCCCAGGCTCAAGAACTACTGATGATTCAGCACAATGATTATGACACTTATTTTCACCAGGAAATGCACTGAATGATAGCATACATTTAAAATAGAATCTATCTTATAAAACCCTCCACTATATGCTAGAGGGATAGAATCAAGAAATGGAGTCCCCTTGTACTGAGAAGGTAGTGGTCTAAAGACAAATGGTAACAATTTTCATGGGAAGGGAAATAGTATATATGTATTAACCATAAAATTTCTGGGAGGTGACCTGATACTGAAGGGAAGCGTGTCATTAGCACCTAAAAGACAATTTTATCTACTCAGACTTCAAAAGAAGAAAACAATGAGAATCTTTGTGAGGATTACATTTAATTTTTGATAGTCCTTCCTCCTTGCAAACGATTTCAGGTGATCTTCAAGTAGCAGCAGAGTTAAATTAACATGTTGGGATAACCTGTATGAATATGTAAAAGGTGACTGGGAAAATGTAATTGTTGAGAGTAGTGAGAAATCTACAACGTAAAAGTGTTTTATTAGAAAATATATACTCAAAAGACCACAGGTATTTCAGCAAAATATTTTCAGTGAGTTTTAGATGGAATACAGTCTGGATCCACTGGCAGCATTTGGCTTGCTCAGACTCCAGCCAGCAGGTCTGCAAAGCAGTCAGGAACCTGGGATTCCAGGTCTTTAACTCCATATCAGCATCACAAGGCTGGTTCTGCAGCCCCGTGGCTCTGGTTTAGCCTCCAGGCTCTTCCAGATCCCTCGCTATCAGCCCTCCCTTGACATTTTGTTTCAGAACTAGTAGTCTAAAAGTTTTCCTTACTTCCTCTCTTCCAGGTCAAGTACTTTAAGCCTTAACAGGGACCAACTCTGAGTGTCACTGCTGGGAATATGGAAGTCTGTAAAATGAGGTCTCTCAGCTGCAAAGTACTTAGGGCTCCCAGAAGTGGTGGGTGATCACATTGTGCCACATCAGTATTCCCATTTTAAAAGTACGTGACACCAAATGGTATCAAAAGCATTAGGTGCCAATGGTATGAATGATGTTCTTGGCAGTACCAGTCCTATCTGGTTGTGCAGCATAGGAGAAATTTTGATATTTGTATCTTTAATTTCTTTATTGAGTATAACCCTTTTCTCTTGCAGAATTTCTTGCAGCTAACTCCAGTAGAGAGAGATCAAAGGAAACAGGCACTACATATGCAAGTCTAGGCTCTGGTAGATAGAAGGAACAACAATTAAATTAATGAAATGCATGATGATTCAGAAGTTTACTCATTTTCTACTCAACACTTGCTGAAGAACAGCAAGTATAAAGAAGATAATGGGAATTTATCTGTGCTAAGGACTAAGGATTTGTTCCTAGAGACAGAGAAACCATCTCAATCAAAACTAAAGTGTGACAGCTACATCTTTCATCCCAGAAGGGGTGACAGTGAGATCAAGTATGTGGTTATCAGACCAAGCTGTTGCTGCCACTTCTCAGCTAAGATAGAAAGAAATTTGACCAAAGAAACCGCCCCAGAACACTTAGCTGTAAGCATAGGTGTAGATACTACTTTTATTGTTCCAGGTGGCAAATGTTCAACATGGACAGTTTGATTGTGTACACTGTGATTTGAAATCAACTAGACATTACACATATCCAAGCCCTACCCACTCCCACCTCAAAAAAAAAAAAAAAAAAAAAAAAAAAGTGAAAAAGAGTTGAGGTCTGGCAGAGCAAACAAGGATTTAAGAATGAGATTTCTCATTTCAGTAAGGCATTAGCAATCTATGTCCAAAAGTCATTTTATTTTCCCAAACAGTGGAAATAATTTTGCAACTAATGTTCACAAAAATCTAAACATATGTCCTCCCTTGTCCTAACACTTTCCACTTCTTGGAGCAGTTCCTGAGGTAAACCTACATTAACACAGCTATAGGTATGTTAGTCAAGTAAGCCTTATATTGGTATAGAAACTCAATGTAATCTGAGTGGACATAGCATTCTCTGTGTTGATTTAGCCTCATTTAATTGCCTACTGCCTTAAGCCAAATCCTTGAAGACACTCTTAACTTCTTATATATTAAGGTATACTCTGTCTAATCATTATACTTTTCTTTTCTGCAAAGAGGCTAAATCTTCAAATGTACCTCAGGGATTTAGAAGCCTAAGACTCCCTTTAGAAACAGCTTGCATGTCTAGCAGCCTCAGTTTTTTTTTCAAGATGCTAAAACTTAAGCTTATCTTGAAAATACTATTGGCAGTCTTAAAATGGCATGAGTCTGCACCTGCATTATGCAGCTTAAAGCCTTAGATTAGAAAACAAGTCCAAAGTAAATATTTAATTGAGGATAAACAATTAACAGTTCAGAGAGATCAAAGGGAGAATTCACACTTCTGACTATGATTGTTTAAACTTGCCCAGCTGCAGGTTAGAAACAGTGACCACGTCAAGGTTGCCTTAACAGCCAGAAGCGACAGGAACTTTATCATTTAAGCAATCTCAGGTCTCTAGGCATAAGATCTGTGGAGAGACCTGAACTCCATGTTAACTATACATTTTCCATGCCTGGGGATTTCTAACATCCCTTTTAATAATGAGGTCCAACCATAAAAGCCAGTGGTGATCACAAATTCTTAAACTGTCAGTTATCTGGTATTTGCATCTCTTGTAGAGGGGAAAAAGCAGAGTGTAGAAGGAGGAAAGATGGCATGCAAGGTGAAACTGAAGTCAAAGAAATATCTGCAAACACAAAGACTGAAAAGTCAGCTGCTAATCTATCCTTTAATACAGAGACTCAGGAAAAGTTAGGAATGAGGAGGTATCTCCTGGCAGTGTCAATAAACTGAGAAAGCAAAATATTAACATGGCTTAAGAGTGCTTAATGAGGATAACTCGGCTTCCCTGCCTTATACATTCATTTGATGAATTTAGTATTTTCATCTTCTACCTCACTTGGGCATAATGGTATCAGTTCAAAATATGAGACAGAAAGGTACATCGTCATCACACATTCTCTGCTAAACTTAAAGACCTCAACTTGTAACATGAGTAACAACAATTTCAGTATTAATCCTAGCTTTCTGAAAAGCGAGTGTTTTTCAAAAGAGAAAAGATGATTTGAACAGAAAAATAGCTAAATATCTACTTAAGAGACTTACGAGATATCCTTTATCTGTGTCTTCCTAGTAGAACGTGGCCAAATGTGTCAGGGCTTGCTGATGGACTTGGTGGCCTCACCACAACAACCCTTTTTATTGTGTGCTGTGAAGATTTGGCATTCTGTTCAAGTCTCCGGGACAGCTGGACAATGCTGCTCCAGTTGTTCCTCCCCAGTACACTGCCTTGGAAGTATTAACAGCAACAAGCCACTTCTCTGACAATAGCAAGGGCAATTATACAAAAAAATGACTGCTGAAGGTCCAAAAGGCCCCTAATAGAGTTGAAAGCAAAGACTAACCTGTGTGTGAAACAGTGTGAAAAGTACAGAAGTTACTTTTTTTAAAAACAAAAAACAAAAAAGAAACAAACAAACAAAAAAAAACAGTTCAGAATGGAAAAGTCAGGCTTCCAAAGTCATGATTAAAACAAATGTTTGTGTTCTTGCGCATGTTGTACAGTCTTTATTCCTGGTCTCATTCACTCAGCATGTATGCCAGAACAAATGAGAAGACATGGTAGACAGCTCCCATGTTTCCCTAAGATTACAAAGTCTTACTGCACTAAGTCTCTACTTCACATCTAGCATCACTCTCCTTTCTCATTGCCATAGTTCTTGTGGCTGCAGGTATTCTTTACCTTTCCTTTTATCTTAGGATAGTTGATGTACATCAGTTACCCTAAGTTTTTTTTTTTTTTTTTTTTAAAAAAAAAAAAAAAGATAGAAAATGCAGCTTTTAGCACTGAAGACAAGCCCTAAAGGAGATACTGACAAGCAATCTGTCTTGGGGGTAATTTCCAGATGGATCCAGTGCAGAAACCACATTCCTGAAACTAGTAGATGAAAGCATGGCAGCTGACACAGCTTAAATTTGTGACTCAGGCAAATCTGTGTTTACCCAGGTAGGATTAATACTCATACCAGCCAGAACTGCAGTCACTTAGTGCCAACATTAATAGTTCTGGGGTAGTCCATCTAAACTGACTACTTGCTCTGCTGACTGCTATGAATACACCATTGATTTCTTCATTTATTTAAAAAATGGCAAAACAAACACTCCCAATACAATCTGGGCTTTGACTTGCTGGAGGACTGAGCTGGTTCAGTCAGGTTATGGTAATTTGTCTGTTGACATTATTCTGATGGAGAAAATGCCTATTATAAGTAGGTTTGTTGCTTCTCCCACTCTAGTGGCCTCTAGCCAAAACTTTGGTCTGATTTGGGCTTTAAGAGTTTGCTCTGCAGATGCAGTGCAGCTCCAAACAGTTTCTAAGATAAAATTAACTAGGTATACCACTAAATAGAACATGGAATTTTATAAGGTGAAATCTTCCCACAGCTCAGTAGAAGAAATGGGAGATCTGAATCCTTCTGTAGCTGGTGAATTCAAAGACTGTTCTGCAGCATGTACCACTGGAAAAGTATGCAAATAGTCCCATAAATAATAGGCCCACAAGCAGCCTTGGCAGTTTCAAAAATAAATAAATAAATAGATAGATAAATAGATAGATAGATAGACAGATAGATAGATAGATAAAAATAGAAATAGTTTAAAGTTATTATCTTTAAACCAGGTCATTTCACAAAACAGGTCATCTTGCAGACATAGAAATATTTGTTCTAACATGAGGAAGAAGAAGGGAATACAAGGCTAGAAGGAAGAGGAGAAGATTAAGATTAAGGCAGCCAAAACTTAAATCATCTCAATGTGCCTGGAACCCTACTCAGAGTTTCAGCATATGCTTTGAGACCAATGAAAAATGTACTGAAACTGCACATCCTTGTTGAGCTGATCTATCTGTAATTTTAATAGTCAATCAGAGAAGCCAAACCTTATTTATTTACCAGGGTCCCTGTACCCTTCAAGTTACATCTATCGCTAAAGAGCAACTTACTCAAAACCTTTTCCATGTTTCTTTACAAACTCTTTTTAGGACCAAAGATTGCATCAATAAGATGACACATAGTGACAAAAAGGAGCCAGGAAATTACACCCATCTCCCTGACCCATCTGCTTACCAGTGGGAACCAAAGGTAGGGAGGCACTCTGCTGTGCCAGGTACCAAGCAGGTTGTCCAGGCATGAAAGAGCATGATAAAAAGGATCAGAAACTCTCAAACTCTCACAGGAAGAGAGATTGGAAAGACTGATATTTTCACAGAGTGGAGGTTGTTACAGGAGATTAAAAAAAAAAAAAAAAAAGTGTAATAAGGCAAATGATTTGGAAAAGGGAGACTAGGAACTAAATGAAAGACACAGGAGAGTATCTGTGATCTTATACCCCATTATTTAGGCCACTCAGGAGCAGATGGATTTCCATCTGCCTACTACATGCTTCTTCTGCCTGCATCATGAACCACTGGTCTGACCTCTGTCTCAGGTGGGCTTGGACTAGCTGGATGTTCAATCTGATTTCTCATAGAAATTCCAGTGTTCTTCTAATTGAACAAGGCTCTTCATTCAAGGTTCAAATCTGATTGCTGAAGTGATATTTAAACACATGTTTAAATGATTTGTTAAACCAGAGGTTATGTTGGTACCTGTTCTGGGCACTGTAGAAGTTGCACCACTCTTAAGAACAGACCTCTGGCCACTCTGGATGGGAAAAGATGCAGGCACATGACTGTTAGCTCTGCTGGTTTGATTAGCATATGTTAACCACTTGGGTGGATGTTTATTTAAAACCATCTGCTCAGTTAATCTGTGTAACTATCTGAAACAACTCCTGAGGTCAGTCTTTTAAACAAAGGGATTGGGCAGATGGTCAGCTTTGCAATGCAGGTGGAGCACTAGAAGTTTGAGGAAGCAGATATAATTCCAATATAAGCTTGAATTACCCACTTTTCTTGCAGTTTTTGGATTGGTAGAGCTGTTACATCAGTTCCCAGGCAGAGCTTCTACTAACTCAACCATGTTAATTCATGTTGCTGGTAAGGTCTACTATCTGAGGCCAATCATTGGGGTATGTGAATTTGTAAAATAATTTCGCTGCTCAGCTTCCAACTACCACCCCAAAGCTAGTGCTCCTTCAGCTGAAACAACAACATCATCAACAACAAATCACAGAACTATTTGAGTCCCCTTCTAGAGAACATTTAAACCTCTCTGCTTAATTTGCACTGCTATGTCTGTTACTATGCCTGCGGTCATCTACTGTACCTTAGCTGAAATGGGGTGAAATTAGCCTCTGAAGACTGGTAACTCCTGTTGAGCATGAAAATCACAGGAGAAAAAGACAAGCCTCGTATGGATTTTTGATTATCCTTGAAAACTTACAAGAATGTGGGAGCCAAAGGGAAGGTAAATAGTTAAAAATATCTGTTTGAAAATGAGGTTATCTATTGACAGAAACAGAGAAAAACAGCATGGTTTTTCAGTAATTTTTGGTGAGCATTTTCATCAGACACCTCTACTAGATGGCTGTCCAAATAATTGCTTTTGTGGCTTGGCAGTTAAATAAAAATCTGGGGGGAAATTCAGCTGGGATCAAACAGAATTCTAATCTTCTTGCCAAATAAAAATTAGAAATTGATTTAATTTGACATGTCATGTTCCAGCTGACACAAAATATTTCATTTGAAGAATTCACACAGAAGTAGAAATATGGAAAGAAGAAGTAGTTCTAGGAACTCCCACCGGGGAGGCAGTTCCCCCTTTATTCCCTGACTCAATGGCTGTCCCACTTACACAGGACATGAGCGATCCAGATTCAACTCTGTCCTGTGTCTCCATTACTCATTTCCCAGCTGAGTGGCATAATAGCACATATGGTTAAAGAGCAGCTCTCCAGTTATGTGCTGATGCACCTTCTCTTTGCTTATTCATTGGAGCAAAGACTGGAGCTCCAGCTTTCCAGGGAGTTTATCACTCACCAGGTGAAGCACATTCCTGGATACTTTTCTGTGGTCTTCCCTTTGTAATATTTATATATTTTATGCAAAGCAGAGTTATGGTACTAATCCCTGGGTTTCTCACAGCCCAGGTGAATGCTCTACTTCCAGGCTGTCAGATAAATGTGATACTTGTTACATCCTCCTTTATCTTTGTGGTAAAAGAAGAGGAGGATCAGGTTCTGGCCAAGGTATCTAATGATTTCAAAGTGAATTTGTAAGTAACCTTAGGATAAATATTCCAAACACACTTTGCTGAAAGTTTGTCTAGCTCCAGTAATTTGTTTGTAAACTCTTGGAGAAAGAATGACTGCCAGATATATTGTCTGGCATGGGAAAGTTCAGAGGATCCAAGGAGACAGATTGTGGTCAAAACGTTTTAGTTTTAACTTCATTGTATGTACACAGTATATAGTAGCCTGCATGAATACAAGATTGTTACATGAATTAGATATAAAATATATTCATGGGCTTGTAAAGGCAAATTTAATGTAAAAATTGTGTTAAATTAACTGTTATTAGCCATTTTGCACTTCAGATGTACAGAGTCATATTTCCTTAAAAAATATTCACACAAACTTGTAGGAGGAGATTTTTTACTGAGAGGGTGGTCGCACACTGGAACAGGCTCCCCAGTGAAGTATTCACTGCACCAAGCCTGTCTGAATTTAAGAAACGTTTGGACTGTGCACTTAGTCACATGGTATAAACTTTTGGGTAGACCTGCATGGTGCAAGGAGTTGGACTTCATGATCCTTATGGGTCCCTTCCAACTCGGAATATTCTATGATTCTATGATTCTATGAAATACAGTGATTCTAACCTCTAAAATACAACTTCTCTGTACTCCTAGTCAACCACAATTGTCATTTAGCTAAATTAAAATTGAAGGAACTGTATAGAGAAGACAAATAGAGGAAATCTTTAAGGGGTTACTTGAAAAAGATCTAAGAAGGCATGCTGTCTCATGTGTTGCTGATGATGCACAAAAAGTCTCTTTGGAAAAGTTCAAGACAGTGTCAAGAATGCTGGCATAATTAGATAAATGACCAGTGCCTTTGGGGCACTGATGTTTTGTTACATGGAAAAAATAGACAAGACCATCACATGCATTCACATGTAGTAGGAATGAGTAAAATATCTAATACTTTCTTAATCTCAAAAATCTAAGCCAGGAGACTTTCTAAAATATGCTGATAGATCACAAGATAAGGAGGGAAAAGGGGGGCTTAGAGTGGCTTTCGTCTTTTTTACTATTCCCCAAATCAATCAATCAATAAAATTAAGTTGTATTTTAGACCACACTGGAAAATGACTGCTGTCTACTGCCACCAACCTTAGCCACAAGTTGAAACACAAACTCTGGTCAAAAGTGATATCAAGACCTTTCTACTTGGATGTAACATCTTTAGAACCAGGACATAGCTGTGTTCTGCATATTCCAGGTGAGGAGTGGTGGCTGGAAGAAAAGAAAAACAAAACAAAACAAAACAACAACAACAACAACAAACACATATCTTCTGCTTTGTGTATAATTCTAGGTTGCTAACATTATGCTTTGAACAAAATTTCAGTGCCAACAGTTTCCAGCAAATGGAAAGTCACCATTAAAAAAAAAAATAAAAATTGAAATTCAGTCCATTGGCCAGCCAACATACCTGCTCAGCTACAAGTGAGGAAGCCAAACAGTTGGCCAGTTCCCAAAGAAGCTGGCCAGGCTGTGAGCCCATCAGGCAGTTATACCATTAGCCAGGCAGCCAACTTGCCTGACTTCTGACAAAAGCTTTCCAAGTAGCTTTGTGTCTCCAGGAAACAACAACAATAACAACAAAACCAAGAAGATAAAAAAAGTGAAAAAGAGTTATTTTCTGGAAAATGTGTTTTGGTGGAAAAATTGTGATCAGGTTAAGAGCCAATTCTCTCTGAGGTGCTCCAGCAGACTCCATTGCCTAGGGCCTGGAATCATTACAAAATATTGTGGATGCCAAAAGGGAGGTACACACTGTAAATACAGTGCATAGTGTTGAAGGACCAACCCGTGAGGTGAGACAGTGGTAGGATTCAAAATGCTAGCCACAGATAATGAACAGAAGCCTCCCCTTCCTGCTAACGGTACTCCACTAAATAAGGAAATACTGTTGCTCGTAATCTCGTTACCAGCTACTGCTTTTACCCGTGGGACTAAAGCACTTGGGAAATTTTGCCTCTAAATTTACATTCTTGCACATGCAAGGGAAAAAAAAAAAAGGAAAAAAAATATTTGCTAATATTTATAAACATATAAACGGTATTTTTGATATAGATCAGGAGTACACCAAGAATCACATATGTCTTACGCATAGCTGACTGCCACCACAGTCCAAGAGCTAGACATTTTATTTCTGTAAAACAAACCCTGCATTGTTACTTACCCTTGGCTTGCACACTTGTGTGTCCTGCATTGACCCTCACTGGGGTGAGTGTTGGATATAAAGCTTCTCTTCTTGTTGGATTCACTGACATCTCTTTATAAATGTTCTTTTTATGGTGACTTCCATAACATCATAAAGATCTAAGAGCTCTCACAAGACCTTTATGGACTTGATAGCAAGAAATAAAAGGGGCCGTTGAACTGTGATGGACTACTTATGGGCCTTGAGTACCTTGTGCACTTCCACTGACAGAAGCCAGCAGGAATATACAGCAGAGATAAGACATTTTCTTTGCAGCACAAATCACACAACCATGACAAGCTAGACAGTAAAGAGCACTGTGTCACTGGGAAAGAGAAACTGTAGATTTAAAGAAATTCTTCATAATTGCTAAATATTATTCCTGCCCTGATCATAATTCACAAATCCTGCCAGATAACCAAAGGCCATCCAGTTTCCAGGTCCCAGAGCGTCTGCAGTTGGCATTGGAGCTTTCATTTTAGCCAGGGCAGACCTTGGCAGTATCCCCATTTTCAAAGTTGTGTAATAGAAATACTTTGCATTCTTCTTACACCTTTTATCAGTGGATTGATCTCCTCTAAAGACAGTAATGAATCAATGTTCATAACGCCAATGTAAATTGGGATTTGTTTTCCTTGTTCTGCAGATGGGAAAGAACGAAGAACAAAGATGATGCAACTTATTTAAAGAAGGCTTGGGAGAGCGAGACAAAGAATTCAGATCTGATATCCAAGCCACTGCCTTAAATTTTCTGTCAATACCCTTTCAACTTCATGCTATGAAATAAACATTCAAGCTCGGCATAAATACAAAAAAAGCTTCACCTTATTTTAAAAATGGGTACCTAAGATCATGTGTTCATAGGTAGACATGAGGTGTACTAAATATTCAGGACATCTTCAGGCATGTGATTTCACTATATCTGTGTGTTTTTTTTGATTTTTTTACTCATTTTCTAATAAGCACTTCAGTGTGGGTATGCTTTGTGAAAGTATTACAGAAAAGAAAATGGTACTCTACAGAGTACCTGTGCGTGTAGCAGCATTTAGGCAGCAAAAATAACTCATCATGGGAACACTGAGGTCAGGAAGGCAGGTCAACAGTAAGTTGTTTCACCTGTGACAAGGAACAAGTTGTCTCTTTTTGGCCTAGAGAGCATCACACGGTAATGATACAGTTTCTGGGCAAAAGAAAGCAACAGGGAAAATAAGCATAATTTTTTCTTCAGATACTTGTCTTTCTAGAGTACTTTAGTCCAGATTTTTTTTTTTTTCCATCTTTGCTCATCTCTATTCTTTCTTTCAGGTCTCACTGTTTAGCTTTCAGGATAATATTTCCTAAAGAGTTACTATTCAGCTCATTCTTATTAATCAAGTCTTTCTAGTGCTTTTGATTTAAAATCCTGAAATATCTCTGCTAATGGTATCTTTAAAGCTCATAGTCATAATATAGAAATATCTCCAGACACTGATGGAGACAATATATATGCCCGACTTTAACCCTGTTGCAGTGCAACAGTGTTCCTTCCATGGTAGGCTGAAGTGGGGTTACCTCTAAAAGCCCAGAAAAATAGATGTGCATTTTTAAGGTGAACTCCAGGACAGGACATTAAGTGCAGCTGGGTTCCAATGAAGTAGAATTAATAAATGCAATTCCAGCCTCACCATTCATAATGTCCAAAGGGACAAGCAGGATTTTACCATCCTGTTAGTTAACCGTGGTAGCTAATTGTAATTCTAGACTATGTATATAGCAAATCCTCATATGGAGAGTGTGAGGCTTGATGTCTGAGTTCTTTTTGTCTAAGATCACTAATGGATTAATTCAAATGTGCTGGCTAAAGATCCCTGTTGAAAATCAAGGAGTGGGAGGTGGTAGGGACAAAATATATGTTTTTTTTTGTCAGGCAAGGTTGTGGGACTACTAAGGGACTTAAGTAGCACAGACAGGAATATGCTATTTCTGACATGCAATTATAAGCTACAACTGTAATGGATCTTTATACAAATCTGGAACAGTGAAAAATAGGTCCAAATTTTCCACTCCTTGTTTTTGCATTTGTCAGAGAAACGCTCTTCATAAAGACTGGATTTCTTTTAGCCAAAGTATACAGCACTACTAAGAAAAGACTCTCTCAGATAGATCCCTGTAAATACTCGTCTCATCAGAATGATTATGTCTGCGCTTTTGGGTCTGCAAGACACATTTTAATTTTGTTTATCTTAAGGCACATCTACACTAAATAATGGAAAACAGTTCAGCAATTCCTAATTTAGCATGCCCATATGGCTCTGTGTGGAGGACAAATGCTCAAGATAGTTGCTCAGGACCAGAAGCTGAGTGAGTAGGATCCAAGCAAGCTCAGCTGAGCAAGCTGCCGTGAGAGCAAGGCAGTGGCAGAGCCAGGCTGGGAGACCTGGGGGGGGGGGGGGGCAAAACAGGGCTGGGAACTGAGGGTAGGAGGGTGGAGGAGCTGGAGCCTGAAGGTGGAAAGGGAGTGAGCCATAGGAATGTGAGAGACATGTGATGATATTTTGGAAGAGGTTGTTGAGGACTGAGATCTGACACAGTTTAACGAGGGATAATTCCTGTATCCAGAATTTCAGCGGCTGTAAGCGCCTGTGGGGTGGCTGAGTGCCCTCCAGCTCCAGACAGCCACAAGCAAAAACAGGTCCAGCTCCTTTCCCAGCTCTTTGTCGTGTGCCATGGACATGGCACCCAGAGAGCTGCACGAAAACTAGTGGTCCTACTGCAGACAGCTGAGATGAGATTTAATCCCATGTGTTCAACTCTCGAGCCTCACAACATACGTTGTTCACTTATCTGCAGCCTTTCTGCATTCAGCTGGCTATTTGCTGGGTACATGTGCTTTACCTGCCAGGAATCCAAAGCATTCAGTGGCGTGCCAGCATCTGGGCAATTCCTGCCAAGCTGGAGCTGCCCATGGCTCTGCTGTTATATCCTGTCTGAACAGCTGCCAGAGCTTTGGTCTTCACATCCTCTTGATCCATCTGAATTCTCAATATTAGTTTGAGGGTGAGCTGAGGGCACGTCATTTTGTGCCTGTTTGAAAAGGTCTGTGTGCTTCCTATGCACTATGTGATTCTCTTAGTTTCATCCACCACATAGTAGTGGTCTTTATGTGACTGCATAAGGATGGCTTGAGAAAGCAATCCTAATTTAACTTGAAAAGTAAGTTTTGCCCAGGCAAAGCTGTACTGCTGTAGTAGGTGGGCCAGTGGACAACTGGACACAAGCTCTGGATAGAAACAGAGGACACATTGGGGAGGACATGGAAGTATGGAGCTAATAATACTGAGATATCTAAGCTAGATGCTTATGCATGTATTAGGAAGTCTCTGGACCATAATTCAGTATGCCAATATTGGATGCATTGGTTATGGAATTGTTTCCCTGGACAGTACTCCCTCTGGGTACCTGCATGAGGAAACTGAATAAAGTTTTTCATTAGCTAGTTATATCAAGGTAATGAGAAAAAAATACACCACGTAGGCAAGTACTTAGACAAATCTTTATCTATTCTTAAATTAACCACCAATATTCTGAAATAAGGTTACCTACCTAACCTTTTATGTTGGTACAAAATCTCTTTAAGTTGTATGAGAGTAACTTTGTCTTGCAAGCAAACCATGAGTTTCATATTGCAGTGTAGATGAGTTCCTTTGTGTGTTCTTTTATTGTCATTGGTTTGACATTTTTCTCCTTTACCAGATCCTGAAACCTGCTTATTTCCTAATTTAGATTTTAATCTTTGGGGCAGAAATCATGTTTGTGGGTGTTTGTACAGAAGAATTGGGTCTTGCTTTATGTCTGTGGTTTGTAAATGTTACCGCAATATAAATAGTACATTAATCATTAATTATATTGTTGATACATTGCTATGTCCTGAGTGGTGGCACTGTCTATTACTCTTTGGCTCCTCACAGAGATGATGTCAATACATTTCCGTAATCAAAACATTTGTCTCAAGTCATGGCTGCACTAGATCTTCCTGGAACAGATTCAGAAACAGAGGCTTTGCATTGTGAACTTCAGATGCCTAAGGTAATATCCATGTCACAGAGCAGTAGATTTTTCATAAGGTTAAAAGTACTAGCTGAGGTACGTGCATTAAGTCATGTGCATTTATACACAGTTTGATGCATCTGAGAATCTCTTAACTGCTTTGCCAACATTATTTGGCTTCCTACAATGTACAAAAATGTTATAATCTCAGTTTAACTCCAGGATAAACTAGCAAGTTTTGTCAGCAATATTACAAGAAAATAAGAAAGTACAGAAACCTGTCTGCTTGTTGCTTATAAAGAATGAGTAAATGCTGGACACCACAAATAGGGTACAGATATATGCCAATTTCTTGTGATAGCTAACAACTAAAGTGTTGAGTTTTTTGACCGTAATTGATCTGATTGTCAAGGTCATGCTGGAAATTTGTGGATAAGCAAAAATAAATAATAATAAAAACACCAACCAACCAAAACCCACCAGATCTCCTAACTCAGTAAATTACAAGTCCTGAATTATAGCAAATGATGGTGCCATCCACAACAGCATTTAATTATATAAAGAGCAATTTGAGACAATTTCCCAACCATTTGAGGCAAATTAGTCAAAGCTTATCCAAACTGCCTAGGGATTAAGACACTAAGCTTTGTTTTGTAGTACTGGTTCCTTAACCTCGACAGCAGGATCGTGTGCCTGAACACAATGTGTCCTGTGCCTGGTGACTGGCTGTCCTGCAGAAAGGGAGCCCTAGGTTCAATGGCCCTGAGGCTGAGGATGGCCAGAAACTGACAGTGCAAGAGGTAGCTGCAGGAATGGGCTGTTCTTCCACTTCATATGTTTGTGTTCAAGTGCATGACGGAGATGTCGAAGCTCAAGAGCCAGTTTCAGGTTCTGTCTCACAAAAGCTACCTCCATAGCTGAGTTAAACTACTAAATTAAGAGACAGAACTTCAGGCACATCCTTTTTTTTTTTTTTTTTTTTTTTTTTTCATGGTTTCTTGTTGCCTGGCTCAGTGTTCTGAATATTGGGATGCCTGTTGCAAACCTCAAAGTTAAACATCTGCCCCTGCTTGCTTGTTGTGTGGGACACCTAACTCAGCACCAGGGGTTCCCTTCCCAGACGTGGGCACACACATTTTAGGTACCAGCCATCACACATCCCTAAAACATTTTAGAGAGGGTCTTCTAAGATTCCTCAGAACCATGGTAGCTCAGGTATATAAAATCCTTCTATGATATAGGTCATCTAGAAAGGACTTTAATACACAGAGAACATGCAGCACTTTAATCATCAGGGAAAGCAAAAAGTAGCTGTGAAAGAAATGACTGGACCTTCTGATCAGGGACTCGGAAGACTTTGATTCATGTTATTACTTCTTGCACAGTAAAGTTATAGGCAAATCTTGTCTCAATGCCTCAGCTGACTACTTGTGTGACCCACAAAAAAAAAAGTGTGAAGGATGAGAACAAAGGTCAAAGGCAGAAGCAATAGTCTGAGTGATTATAATTCAAGTTAAAAGAACTACTTACACGCACAGGGAGAAATTACTGCTAACAAGCCCCACCTTGTATAGGGCTTCTTAATTTGTCCAGGCACTGTCATATTACAGCAGTTCATTTGCTTCTGAGAACACACTTGGCAAAATCAGTAGTAAATTCTTTGAGCTTTACAGGGAAAAAGGATCTCCACTCTGGAGCTGCGCCTGTCTGACTTTCCTTTCTGACTGTCATGATTATCTACTACTCTCTGTGCCCCAGTAACACTACGTGGCTTCATATGAAAACTGCAGTTCTGACTCACATCACCATCAGGCTGTCTGCACATCAGGTGCTTCTAAAGCAGAGAGGCCAGGTATAGCTATTTCATGGGTGCTGTGAAAATGTTGATCAGCAGAACATTAGGACCTGGATGAATGTTTGATTTCTTTTCCAGCTTTATCAGGCACATGACTCTAGGACTCTTAAAATCAAGGTGCAGGAGTAATTCCATTGTTTATTCATTATTAGAAATAACCCTCATCATTCAGTAGATGTGTTGATGTCTATCAGAACAGGTCAACTGTGGCCACGTGTCTGGAATGGCTTGCAGCATAAGTGATAGGCATTAGACAACGAGTTAAAGAAATTAAGCAAAAGGAGGGAGGGGAGAGGTAGGACATAAGTGAAATTTTTCAGCTGGGCTGCTAGAGAATGTGAATGTCTAAATACTTTTCTTCCATTTTAAAAGTTTGCTTTTGGTAGATAATGTTACAGAAACAAGACTCTGGGAGAAGTCTGGAAGGAGAGATTGCAGTCTCAGTAAGTAAGAAGGGGAGGTGTTTCATGGAGGGGGTGGAAAAGAAGACACAAAGGTGAGATCAGCAGAGACTTTTCACCAGTGAGACTTCATTTACAGCATGCAAACTACCACTGGCCCTTGCAATTCATTTAGAGGAAGCTACAGAACTTTTCTTTAATCACAGTCATCCATTTTATAGGGGTGTCTTAAACTCACATGCTTATCATATGCTGCAAATGTACTAGAAGATAATTAACCAACTTTAATGAACCTTGGCACAATCAAGTATTCTCTTACAAGATTCAGCTGGGTAAAGGTCACTGATTCTGAAAAATTAACTGCTTGATCTAATAAGACCCTGCATCACCTCTCACTTCAAAGTTGAACTTAAGAGATCCTCAGATGTTATTTATCTATCAGTTATGTAAGAGCAAGTCTATCCTGTCATTTAATTTAAGCTCTTCTGCATCACCATTTTCAATACAGAAGTCACCTTATTCCTCACGATAAGTCTTAAAAATATCTTCTCTTTCTGCACCCACAAAATTGGAACATTTAGCATTGGAGTCCTGTAAGGATAAAGTGCTCGATCTTATTATTGGAAATCACAGTGACATTACAGCAGCAGTAGAGCAGCAGCAGCATGCTGGATGCCCAACAGAAAATACATAAGGGAAAATTTCTACCACTGTGGAGGCTGGAATACACCCAAAAGCAGTGTGTTATGCTCTGCAATCTGGTTTTGTATGCAATCTAACTCTAGCCAGTACAGACAGATGGGATTGCAGGTGAAAAGTCTATGGTTTTAAAACATTTAGGTGTATGAAGTAACAGAGGGTGTTAGGGCACTTGAAAGAAGTAGGAGATTGAAGCATAGTTGCAATGAAGGGGGTGAAGCATATGATTAGTACATTAGTGGGTAGAAATTAGAAGACCAGAATAGGATAGACACAAAGGAAGTGCATGAAGAAGGAGAAGCCTAGGAGTAGGTGTATGGGAATATCATGGGTTAGCCTGTTCTTTAAAGATGTTCAGACTTGAATTCTTCATATGAGCTACTGGTGGACCGTCCAGACTTGTTTGTTACATACCCAGGTGGAAACCCTGATTTATTCTGCCTGTCCCGGACAAGAGCCCTAAAACCCAGACAAGCACAGCAGATCTGGAAGGCCTACAGTCATCAGCATAACTCTATTTGAACTAGAGGTGCATTTGTTTCAGGATTTCGCTCAAAGTTTCCAAGTCATACAGTAGTTATCCCAGCTAGTGTGTATCACTGTCCCTTTAAGGGAAGCAATATCAGCAACCCCAAATATGTCAGCCCCCACTCCTATAAATAACAAAAGAATCACTTAGAGATTGCATAGCTTCCTTCATATTTAACTAGTTGCCATAGCATCTCTGCTGTAAAACTATGATAGCTACAGCTGCCTAATGGGTCTCTAAGCTCTGTCAATCGCGTTTCTCTCTCTGCCTGGAGAAAAGTACGAAACTAAGCTTCAAAGAATTTTCTTGGAGCATAGCTATGACTATCTGATAATGTCTCAGGCCTTTTTAGAAAGTCTTTAAAGTCTTTAGAAAGTCAGAAAAATACCAGATTATGAAAACCAGGAATGAAGAATTGATGTACATGTTCAGGCAACCTCTACTCTGCCTGGCTTGCGCAGCCCCCACCACGCGAATAGCTCCCATCCCCTGGATGCCTTTGAACCGTGCAGGGGGATGTGGTTGCACTTGCCTTGCAGCCAAATTCCTGGCGCACCTCGCCCCAAGAACACCAGATCTCTTACATTTGATAAGCCCTTTACTTCTCTTTTATAGTCTGTTCGTCTTTATGCACTTGACGCAATCTAACCCCAAACTCACCTGTCATTAAACTTGTCGTGCACAGACAGCTACCAGCGAGCTGTTGACATCCTCATTTCTAGCACCAAGGTGTTTAGGACCTCTTGAAGATATACAAGATGCACAAAGCCCTCCTTTGATCAAGTGAGGGTCCTGTCAAGGAATTTCCTCTCCCACCCAGAGATGGGAATTGTCCATCTGGATGACCTTTCAACACAAGTTGCAGCTATGTTGAAAGGCTGTGACAAATCCTTCTGGCTTATCACACAGGGAAGGTAGCTGGAAGATTTGCACCTAGCCCCAGTGCTATTGACAGGGGAGGTTATGACTGTCAATGTTTTGCAGAAATAAATCTTTTATTGCCATTTTTTCAGAAGTTGGAGTTAAACCTGAAGGGATGCTTGCTTTCAGTGCATGTAAGATCTGTCAATGAATTTATAAACCTCTCCAGCATGAGAGCTGGGTGAGGATCACGCCTCCCACGTACTAAAAGGAGGCAGAAAGTTGAGCTGGGAGGTGCTACATCATCAAAACTTCATCCATGTGGTGTAAAGATTAGAATAATGGGGGGATCTCAGAATTAGATGTACACATTAATTCTAACTAATATAGTTTGAGCCCATAAAGATTCTTTTTCTGCTGTTATTTTTTTTTCTTTTCTTTTGAAGATACCTAATCCCCAATAACTCTAAGGCAAACCTTTTCTCAGCACTGTTGTCTAGAAAGGAGTGTTTAATCATCTGTCTCTTAGAAGTAAGTATCCTTTTTTTTTTTTTTTTACATAAAAAATAAATCTTTGCATGAGTTTCATGCTTTAAAAGTCTAGTAAATACAAGAGAGCATATGTACGTCTCCTGACTACAGTTCAGTTCTTCACTATTTTAGACTTCACCCTGCTTTAGGAGTAATTGCTTTTAAACTGTGTGAATGGTAGTTTGGGTTTCCTCTGTATTATGTCAGTGAGCACTTTGAAAGCTCTGTCAGCTAAAGAAATTATAAGCAAAACCAACTGTTCAGAACAATAAAAATAGCCTCTTGCTCTGTCTCTGTGTTTCCATCACCTGGTTGCTTGCTGGAGGCCTCTTTCTTATGAGTCACTGTGATCAGAACAGTTTGCTCAGCTGGATTATCTACCAGAGCTCAGGCTGTGTTATGAGCAATATAAGTTATAAATGAAATTATAGGCAACGTGATGCAACCAAATATTTGCATACCGCTGAGTTATATGCTCTATAAATACATAAATACAAACAGCCATGATGTTTTCTTTGTGGTCACATTGGTTATTTACTATAGTAGGTGTCAGTCTCTTGAACAATTAAGATATCAAGTAAGTTTAGAAATGGCTTGTATTTATTTATGTCGGTCAGTTGTGTGGGTAATACTGAGAAGTACCTACCATTAAAGGGCACTAACAAGCATTGCCTTTTCAAAGCTAAGTCTGCTAGATGACAGCAATACCCTTCATGAGTTGTTCTCCTGATATTTATATTCTTCGTTGGTACATAAGAGAACATTCAGGAGCTGTTATTTGTTTTCCAGCTGTTGTGGGCACCTAATGAAAAGCAGGAGGAAAAACTAAGATCATATGGAAATTGCTAATGAAGTAATATGAGCAACTCTCCAGTAAATATATGTTTGAGTTTAATGCAACAAACAAATAAACAAAAACCCACAAGAGCCAGGCAGTCTCCTGGTCTTTGTTCTCTGATATGCTGCTAATGCCAAGCATCCTTGGACAAACCCCTTGCCAGCCTCCTTGGGTGAACTCCTGGCAGCAGGGCATGGTGTTTCTATCTTCATCCACCAAGGGTGCATCTCAGAGACACGGAATAGGCTAGTCCTGATTTGTCTGAAGACAAGGTGGACTGAGGAAAAGGACTGGACAACTACAATGTATTGTTAGAAAAGCAGTATATGGGTGTACTCACAACTAAGTGTTCAGCTTCTTTGCCCACTCCCCTTTCAACACAACAAAAAAGCAACAAACCTGACAGAATCAGCACTAAAATCATCTCTATAAGGTTATCAGCATCCGTGATTTCCTTCCTATTTACCACATTTTGAAGTAGAATCACATTTTAAAGCAATGCATGGAGTTAGTCAGCAGATGATGTACTTCAAACGATTAAGTCCTAATTGCGTATTAACTACCTAAAACACATTTTAATATCATAAAATCTCATTATGGACTTAATTTTAATGACCCTCCAGCTAGTACCAGAATTGAAAGTACAGTTGTTTTCCCAGCTATCTTCATGGTAACTGGAGTACAGTGATAGACCTTTTGGCTGTTGTAAGCTTTTTATCTGAGATCTTGGTGTGTATCTGGATGCCAGGCAAAGATGCAGGCATTGTTATTCTTTTTGAGAACTAGATTGGCCTTTTTTTTTTTTTTTTTTTTTTTTTTTCCCCAATCATACTGGAAAAGATGAAAGTGAAAAAAAAAAGGCAGGGGAGAAGGGCAAATAAAACCCCACTATTTTGTCTGTTTTGAATTATAATGCCTGTTTTCCTTTTTGCTTCTGAGGTAAGCTGCAGAGGCAATGTCCTGCAGAAATAATTCACTACCAGTTTGAACCTGCCCTGGGAAAGATTTAAATTTCTCTTTTCAGAAGATGTGTGCCAGCATCTTGTGCTGGTACAGTACAAAAAGAACTGCATAAGCTTAAGCTGGAGATAAATTGGTTGAGCTAAGATGAAATTCTTTTGCTGGATTTTACAGAAGTTAAAGAAGGGAATTGTTGCAATGTCTTCTGCCATCATTATCTATTCATTTGTAAACATGGATTCCTCAAAAGTGTCTAACACTTCCCAGCAGCAAAGATTTAAATCCAAGGGAAGATGAAGCCTTTTATGAGCAAAGCGGGTAAAGACATACAGGCAGCCAAATGTCCACAGAAATAACTTTCCAGCCCAGTGGCTGGAACACAAAACCCTCATGAAGGAGTGAAAAGGGAATACTTTTAGTCTTCCTAACATCTCTCAGTGTCATCCATTCACAAGCTGTGTTGTGTCTGACATGTGTCTCTCTTCCCTCAGGTATTGTCCTGTACTACTTCATCAGGCCGTACACTGATTTCCAAGCTATGATCTACCATTCACAGCACTTGGACCAACACTGTCTGTAGGGATTATCACATGCAACTGCAATGATATACAAAACAATTATATTATTTGGTTATTATTAACTAAATCTATTATGTAAATATAAGTTTATAAAGAGGCAAAAGAAACATGACCGATGTCCTTTGTAATCAAAGCACAAGTTTGGTCAAAGATCACGAAGCCTACATGATAGAATAACTGGTCCCTGTTCATTCATTCCTAGTGAGTTCAAAGCAGCCCATCTGGAGCAATACAATTTGTAAGGTTGCTTTGGCTTCTGCAGTGGCTTTGTCTTCATGACTTTACTTGCTAACAAATTTTAACTTACCTCACAAAGCACAGTGGTTCCCTAATAGTAGTATTGCATGTAGTATTGCATGTTCCCTAATAGTAAATTGCATGTAGGAGTTTTAGAAAGCTTTGCAGACTACTTTTCACTTTTAGATAACTTTCAGATCCTTCTTCTCTTCCAAAACAGAGAAAGGGGGGCAATTATCTTCTTTCACTGGAAGCAAGACAGAGCCCGTGATTAAACTAGGTGTGCTAAGGTAGGTAGAAAGAGTTAGCAAAGCCTACCAGGGCCAACTTGACGCCTGCACTGAGGGCATTATGTGGGGAGGAGTACTGCTAAGAAGTCCACAGTGGCAGAGGCTGGGTTGGTGATGCAGGAGTCTGGGAGCACATGAAAAACTCTGAATTTGTTACTACAAATGTACAGTTTCTAAATGTGAATGCCATCCCTATCTAAGTATCAGTATATCCCTGCATTTCTGTTTCAAAATACTTTAAAACACTTTTTTTTTTTTTTTTCCCCTTCTGTTTCAAAACACCTACACAGCCTCCCTCGGCTGCTGTCTGTCTGTCTGTGCAGGGCTGGAGCTCCTACCCCTGCAGCCAAGAGTGGTGGCTCAGGCCGAGATAGGGCTGGAGCTGCCAGACCTTCAGAGCTCCAGGATCCGGAGCCAGCAGAGGAGTGTCTGGCAGTGACAGCACAGCATTCAGCTGTGCAACACCCCTATCCTCGTAATGCATTTCACACTCAGCAGATTGAATTGCTTTGGTCGTCTCATTTATTTTTCTTCCAGCAAACAAAACAACTTTTTCCATCCTTTTCCTTGACAAAGACTTTTGCCATATGCTCCAAATCAATTGCAACCTTTCTGATGCTTTGTTACCGCCCACATCTTGGTCTGTGTTCAAAAAAATGGCAGCTTAAGCATTTCTGTTTCTGCTTCAACCAAACTAAAATTGAAACATTCTGTTCACTAATTCAAGGGTTAATGTGTCTTATCACTCCTCTCTTACTCTGTATATGAGCTGCCTCTTAACTAGAACTGAACTGACTCCATGCTGTAAATAACATCTATCTGACACATTTTTGTCTTTCTGCATGGATAGTTGTCATGAACAGAAAGGAATTTGCTCATATTCATTCACTGATCAGCATTATTTAATGACTTAAGATTTCCTGCTTATCATTATTTGATTTAAGGCTGCACTTCATGCATTTCTGTCCCTTTCAATGTGCTGCCATCAGTTTTTGTGCATGCACACAGCTGGCTGGGCTAAGGGGCTGGTCCGGAAATAAACAAATTCTCCTTGGCCCAAAGGATAGGGCAGAGGTAGAGGAGCCCTCTGCTTTCAGTGGCAATGGGAACTTATATGAGCTTCAGCTTCTGCCCAATTATGTTATTCTTGGAGTTAGATAGGGCATAAGATGTCCATGTACCACACCAGCTCCTAGTGAGGATGTATTTATAGCAGCAGAACTGTCCTTCATTCAGGTATGGTCACCCACCTATCAACAAACCCTGCTGCTAAAAAGCACTTTGCTCTGTGAATAATTGGGTCGACCCTAGGATATCTGCTGGCACAGCACGTACTAGTGAGGAATCATGCCCCTTTCCTCCCCATCTGATAAAAGTAAACACAGAAAACTGTTGGCTAGTTCAGGATCTGATTTATTTGGTGGGACAGAGAAAAGAAGGCAAATATTCAGAGCATGAAAACTGCTTTAATCCAAGATTTGTATCTCCAGTACCTCAATTCTTTCCTTCCCCCTCTTCTACAAGAATGCATGCCACTGGGGAGGTCACCTGTGCTGAGAGATGATTAGAAGTAATGCCAGTGTGGTCCTCCACACTGAGCATCTAGCCTTGGTGTACAATGACTATTGCTTTGTAATTCCCAGCTGAATTGTATTTTACAGGTACCTGCCTACTACTTTTCAACCTGGGTTCACTGAAACTTTACAATTCTTTGATACACTTTTTATTTCAGTGCCTGTGGGCACTCATTAAGTCATTATTCTGGGAATGGAGAGTTGCACTTTCAAGTTCCATATTCTTTCTCTCTCTCTCTCTTTTTTTTTTTTTTAACTTATCTGATATTTGCTGCAAATTGACTTTGTTTCTATTAACCCACTTGAATTTGCTGGTGAGAATTTTCATTAAAAGCAAAAGAGATGGGATGCAAATGCAGAAGAATGAAAGATAAAATCACATCTCTACTTATCCACTTATCCAGATGCAGTAAAAACAGAATAAGAAAATCAGAAAAAAAATCCTTTGGGTCAACAAATTTATTTAAATCAATTAATTAGTTTAGATCTATAATTTTAATCTCCATTAGGAAGAGTATCGGTATAGCTAACCTAGTATAATTATATTCAGGGACAAAATCAATTACATTTTTAAATGAAAAGCCAAAGAACATTTTTTCCTCTACTACTCCAAGTCTGCTTTTGCAGTATTAGAGCAAAAGCAGCCAAAGTAACCTAACTTAGTTCAATTTACATCATGTGATAGAAAAATGTTTCTGTCACATTCTAAATCATAGAAGTTTTTTAATGCTCTTAGTACTTCCCTTAGCTAAAATACATAAAAAGTTTCCCCTATATTAGTCCTCAAAGATACACCATAGGAATGTTATATGACTGCAAAGAGAAGAAAGCAGTTTTGATGGAAAGAAAGGAAAAAGTGAGCTATTTGCTGGAAAATTTGTGAATAGCTGAGTTTGATAGATAACGCTTTGGGAAGAGATGAGAATTCTCCCCACCTCTTCTCTTCAGCTCAACACCCAGCTGATCCCAGATGATCCTGTGGAGATAAAACCTATGGAGCAGACTCTGATTATCTTTCCCTTGCTGCCTGGAGTGTTAGGAGTTAAGCTATTGCTGTTTGTATAGTCCTTTGGCTTCTGGAGACACAGGCCCCATAGCAGTATTACCACTTCAAAGAGGCTTAAAAAAATGATGAGCCAAAATGACAGGAGATAGTGGGGTGAATCTGCAGTCATCGGGGCGAGCAAAGAGAGATTAATTTCAGGTTACTACACTGATAGGGGAGCATTTGTAGGGAAAAAAAGGTTGATTCAGGTTGATTTCAGTCCAGCATTTGTTTCCAGTGGCCATTTTCATACATTTGTCATTGACCAAACATAAAGCCTAAAGGTTCAAAGCCAGAACACCTGATTGCATGGACTGAGGTTTACCTCAGTTCTGGAGTTCAGCTCCCTAAGTGTTTTGTTCCATAAATTTCTCAAGAATTCACTGTCCTTTGGGCAATTTACACATTGTAATTACCAATGGACTGCACAAGTGTAAAGAGGAAGCTACACTAGGGTGGATCATGCTAGCAAATTTCTAGTTTCAGATTTGCAAATTCTGGTCCACCCTGGACAGGTTATAAATATATAGATCAGAGGTGCAAGGTTTTTGTTGTTGTTGTTGTTATTTTTTACCAGACAATGTTTATTCCAGTAGAAGCTATTGCTTCTCAAACCAAGTCTGTATCATTGTATTTATGATAAAGCGTTGGGAAAGGTTGCTTGCTTGAACTATACAAATACAGTAAAAGCTGCAAAACATCCCAGCAGCAAGAAGCCTTTGCTCGTTGAACCTCCTTTTCCTTGTTTCAATGCTTGTTACGCTGCTGAGATTTTTTTTCTTCAGTGTAGATAAGGCTTTATCATCCTTCTCTTGAGTGCCAAGTGGAGGGGCAATTGCAATTAACCCTTTTGTTGGCTGAAGGCAATTGCAGGGAGTATCCCTACACTTTCCAGTTTTCATAAGCATCAAAGCTGGAGAAAGAAATGAGTCTCTGCCTGTTCTCTAAGCAATAACAAACATGGAAGAGGAATGCTGTTTATTTGGTGCAGCTGGAAAGAATGAAGATCATCTTCTTCCTTTATCCCTTTCAGGAATTCAGACCGCTGTTAGGTAACACGAAAACTATGCTAATCATTTTCCACCTAAGTAAGCAAGCATTTCACCGCTGATGCTCCAGTTGGCTTCTCTGCTGCCACCAAGGTGCACAGGTAACGGATGAAGCTTGTATAGTAACCACAGATCCACAGAGAAACTTTTCTGCTTAACTACACTATAGCAATTAACGCATTTGAAGACACTGAGCAGAGGAATATTCAATTCCCTTTTTAATTTATGCATTTTTAACAAGGCTAATAAAATTTCAGTGTTTAGCTTTAGGACAAGATCCACTCCTAGATTGTATTCATTCCCTTGCTTGGACTGAATTCATTTTTAGGCATAAAACTTAGGCTTCTATTCTTCAGGCAGTGGTGCTCAGAAGTAATGTTTTTAAGTCCTTTGCTCAGCTCTCTGTTTGCATTGGACTCAGGGATCTAGGGCTGGGAGTTGCTCTCAGCATCACGACAGCTGGACATCAGAGACTGCACAATAAAGTCCCATTTGGCTTTTCAGTTTGGCTTTTCCCCACTAGCACCAATGAGGCTCTCTCTAGACAGAGTGGTGCAGGCAGTGCCAGGGCTGGTCTGCTTGCTCTCCAAGCTACCTGGACATGAGGCAGTTCTGGTACAGAAGTAATGGCCTTAGCATGGGACTTGTGTCTGAGCTCAGCCCCTCTGCCTCTCAGCAAGGCTGCTGGTTTGGGCACAGCACCGTGCTAACATGACTGCATGGTTTCAGTTTGGCTCTGGCAGCCAGGAGAGACCATGGGGATAGCAGATGTGTGGATGTTTGTACCCGACTGAAGCTGTGCTTTGGTTTCATCTTATCACCAAAGGGTTTGGTTTTGGAGAAACCTGGGAAGGCTGACAGTGATATTTGGTTTGGGGCAGGTGGTGAGCAATGTGAATGTATTTCAAGCCACAATGTGAAGACGATAATTATGGAAAAGCAGTGATGAGGGGTAATGTGCTCAGTAAACCAACCCATGAGCCAGTCATGTGGGCCCCACTATCAGGAGGCTGAGGCGTGGAAGGGAGAGTCTCACAGTGAGTTATGTGAGTGCCAGTGGATGTTAATGGAGGTCTGGAAGAAAAGAACCATTGTAAGCAGGAAGTAATACTCCTCATAAAAGGTTCTTTGTCACTCCAAAAGATAAAACAGCAATAAAGTTCTAGGAACCTGGGGTATTCCTTGTAGCTGTGTCTGTGACGGGTTAGGGCTGGAAGAGAGAAACTGCATGGGGATCTGTTGAAGTGCTCCATCATTCCCTTTAACACACACACAAAAATGAACAATTTGTTCATGGCTAACAGCATCAGTTCAGTGCTTCTGTAATTGCAAATAACCCCATAATACACCTCTCCTCCAAAAGACTCCACAAGCCATCTGCACTGTGACCTACCATAGACCTGTATACTGCACCAAAACCTCCGCAGAGAAGGCCATGACACAAACTGGGCCATAGGAGGACTTCAGGGTATCAAAGGGTGTTACCAGTGCCCTGCATTTTTGCCTTAGGAAGTCTATATTTGATAAAAAGTATGGTGAAGATTCACAAGTGTGTTCCTATGCTACAGGAGTAGGCTAGATAGATAGATGGATAGATAAAATCAGAAACTAAAGGAAAGTTCCTTCCAAACCCCATATTTTTTAAGTGACAGACCTTACTCTCATTCTGGTAGCACTTGGATTTTGAAGTGCTGGTCCTGCAGGGAGTAATAGTGCATGCCACTGGCCAACTGGCCAAGCTGGAGGTCATCAGTAGAAGGCAGGGACCTCCCTAGCCAAGTGACAGACAGTGAAACTTCTGAAATGGGAAGGCAGAACTGTTATGTTTCAACCTTCAGGAGTCAGTTTACTCCTCTGCAGTTTGGGTAGAGTTAAGGGAAAAATACAGTATTTTCCATCATCCCATTCCAACATTTGACATACTTGAAATTGGGCCTGTCTTATTCTCTGCTTATAGCTGTTTGGCAAAATGGCATTCTGCTGTTTGTGCTTCTGTAACGCAACTCTATCACAGTACAGCCGTTAAAGCACAAGTCATTTTTTCCCTCAGGACCTTTGCCTGATAGACCGCCTCCCTATCATGGGAATAGCCCACATCTTGCCCTTATCTCTGCTGAGTCAATGTGGCCAGCCAGCAGTTCAACACTGATCTGCCAGACCTTGCCTTCAGCCAGGACTGGGTGTTGGTTCATCAGTACTCTCTGCGCAGGCTGCACTGCCATGATGTGAGGATTTCAGCAATGATCCCTTCTGGGAGCTCCTGCCTCTCATCCCTCCTTCATCTCCAGCTGCTCCTTCACACCAACCCCTCCTCTGCGTCACTGCACTGCTGAAATGAACCTCAATAGAAATAGCTCTTTTGGGGAAGAGGAAGGGAGAAAAACAGCTATTTACAACTCACCTCTGCCAAGTGGTGTAGCCCTGGCATGGCCTCAAGAACAGGGATGTGTGAGGGAACAGTCTGTAGGGATGGGGCTCCCCCCCCCCACCGCAGGGCAGGGCCACCTTCACCTGGTGCTGGTGCCAAAGCTCTTATGTCACTGAATGATGGCCTCTCTTTGTGCTCCTGCTTCTTCCAAATGTGAGAGGAAGGGGAGGAAGGAAATTGCTAATGGTCAGCTTGTCAGCATGTGAGAATTTGTAAGAAAGTCAGAGTTGTCAAGGAACTGTGACATACTGTTAATTACTTCTTTTTGTTTGACCATAAATAGCCTCAACTCCCATTACCAGGTTAAGGATAATCTTGTACTTCATTATAAGAGGAATGTCTTTGCTCATGGTTTTGTTATGTGGAAGGTTTCATTAAACATGGGCTGAAGTAGTACACAAGGAAAATTAATTAAGTATATCTGGGTGTGAGAGTGGAAAGGGAATAGCCAGCTCCAAACAGGAAGGAGTACAGGTTTAACAAATGGTAGATGCTGCAGAGATTCAGTTAAACAGTGCAATTCTGCATAAGGACACTCTGACATTGGTTTATGTCTTGTTTACACTGGATGTACGCCACAGGATTCAGATATAAACTAAAATTACATCACACCAAAATCATAGCTTCAATTTAAATAAAGCAAACCCTTTGAAAGACACATGCTTTAATTCTCATGGATGTCAGGAAACTGCATCCTCTTATGTGATTTGATTAACCTGATTAGTTCTTGATATGGCTAGGACATAACTTGATCTTGCATGAAATGTTTTATGAAGTACCTTTTAGCCAGGTACTTACATCTTAGTGCAGCCATGGTAAAATCTTCATCTACAGAACAGTTTGGGCACATAACTAAAATAAATCTGAAATCTGATTGTGCTGTAACCAGGTTTAGTGCAGTGTTTGAAGTGAATTGAATGTCTGTCAGCTGAAAAATGTCAGAAATTGGACCTACAGTATGGTAAGCTTCTTTGGTCTGTAATTCGCAGGGAAAACAAATGCACAAAGCAAAAAAAAAAAAAAAAAGGAGGGGAAAAAAGTCATAAAGTCACAGCATATTATTCAGTGGTCAATTAACAAACAAAATCATTTTGCTTGGCTGATGGCTGCTGACAGCTCTGTGGTTGCAATAGCTGGGTGGCCCTTTTAAAAAGTATATAAACAAACACTGCACATTCTGATATGGCTGGGCCAGAGTGCCTCATAGCAGAGAATACAGGATGCTTGCTTTGCCAGCAGACATTTCTCAGGCTGGGTTTCCCTGAGATGGTAATTCTGCTTTCAGGGTGCATAGCTGTGGGTTGAAACCATTGTGGTCTCAGGACGTGAGGCTCTGAACTAATACTGGTTTTGCTGGCTCTAAAAAGTTTTAAAATATTTTGGAGCAGTAGCTCAGCAGGTGAGATCTGTTCTCCTGCTATCAATTAGCTAGAAATGTTATCCTGCACTCACTGCTCATCCACATCAAATGTGCACTGCCACTCGACCCTGCAGAGCACAGAAACGGGTACAATGGAGAAGGAACTGCCTTGTCATTCCAGATAAGCTAGAGATGACAGAGTGCAATTTCCCCTCCTCTGCAGCCCACGGTACATTTAAATTACTGAAGGGCCACTCTCCTGCAGTATTCAGGGCAGAGTAGGAGCTGGGTAAGCAACCTGTAACTCGTGTCACCTTGGAGATTAAATGAGGCTCACAGACTAAGAAAAGCTCAACAAAAGGAAGACAAAAAAAAACAACATGTAATGACAGACTTTAAAAGACTGTCTGTGCTACCTAGGTAAGGAGATATGAGTGTGGTTTAAACATTGTATAATTTCTGGAAAATAATAATAATAATGGAGATAAAAACTGTCCAGGCTGATAGTGGTAGTTATTATTCGGATGCAAGTTTGTTGGCTGCTCAGTGTTACAAAAACGTTTTGTGCTCAGGAGTGTGGTTCTGCTGTTTTGGCAGGCTCTTGGCACAAGAATGAAAGTTATTTCCTTAATATGAGGACAGCATGAGGACAAATGCCTGGAATGGTGGAGGTCTGGCTTCAAGTCACTGCTTGCTTTGGGGGTATTTGTGTCATGTAACGCTAAGCACTAAGTCTGGGGTCCCACTATAATCAATGACAAGAGATAAGGAATCCTGCTCTCCATCACTTTGAAAGAGCTTATCTCTCCCTCATGACCACAGAGAAAGCCCAATAAGATGAGCTAACTGACTTCGGCTGCAGTTTTACATTACAAAGCATTTCACAGCTATTCTGGTTTAAAGCATCATCTCCTTCCTCTCCCTACAGACCCCTCCCCAAAGATTTCTTCTCTCATTTACACCCCATCCAGTGGCATGCTATCTCTTCAGCTGTGCAGCTGCACTGTAAACAGCCTTGCGCAACCACTTGACTTAGAAAATAACACAAAGAAAATTATTTTTCGGATGGATTCTTCCAATCTGGTTCCAGAGTGGCCACACAAGCAGCTCTACCAGCACAACTGGTGCACCCTTGTCGGGGCAGGATAAGGTGGCAGAGGGAAGAAGCAACAACACTGGCTGAGGGTACTCATAATGTCACCACAATCTGTGCTTCTGGAAAATATGTCCACACTCCTGGGGCACGTCCCAGCTGTGTTCAAGGCCCTTTACCACGGTAAAGCTTGAACATGCACCAGCCCCTCTCCTCTATTTCTTCCCATTGTCCTTGTGTTCATGGGAAAGAAAGCTAAAAGTCTCTACTTCCCATCCAAATAATGATATGGGAGCAGAGATATGCTCCTGCACAGTGGGGTGGGAGCAAGATCCTCCTGCACCTGCTGTTGAATCTACAGGTATCTGTTGTGAGCCAGGTCAAGGGACTAGAATTTAAGTTGAACATTTTCAGTCCTTCGACTTACGTATTGCCTTGGGCAGACATTTCCTTCCTAACCTTCTCTTCCTGAATCAAACTGGAACAGTAACACTTTTGCAACTTTCCAACTCATAGCAAAAGCTGCTAGGAGGCCAGAGGCCAGCAGATCTGTGATGAAGTTCAAGAAAATTCAAAAACTCTAGAAGAAGACTGTAGTGTCTTCAATGCCAGATTTGCTGATAACACAATTCAGAGTAAGCAGGAGCCAATTTCTGCTGGCTTCCTCTCAAAGGCAGCCTCATGACAGAGCTTTCTTGTGATGTGGCTTTACTCTGTAACTGCTGGTTGTCAGCCTCTATTGTAACATCATTCTGCAGTAAGGCATCTGTTGCTTGGGGGCAACAGAAAATGGATGCTTCTTACAAGTAATAGAAGTGTCATTGATTTTGGTGAGGGCTGTTACATGAATTATAGAAAGGTCCCTTCAGACTTGCACACTGGCACATGAGGCAATGAAAATCAAAATTACCCTCTTAACTGCAAACATGTAATGTGCTGGAAAGGGGATCAGAGTAGTGGGAGTCAACTAAAACAACTATGCAGTCATGTTCTGAGATACTGCCAGAAGTAATGTTTGTAGGGGCTTTCAGAAAAAGAAGAGGAGTGATGGCCTGAGACTGATTATAGGCCCAAAATGTATCACAACAAAAGCACAAATTTACAGCAGAACTTTTAACTCCCTGATTATAAAAGAGCACAAAACCCAGTCAATAAAGTTTTAAATAGCAACAAAGTCCCATGCTTTCGAATTACTCTGCAATTCAATAGTTACAAAATACGGGTGTATAAGTTCTATGCTGGAAGGAAAACTGTGGTAACAGATCTTCAAAAAGACTTCTACAATGTGCACCTTCTCTGCTGCTTGAGCCAGTCACTGGATAAATAGGCACGTACCAGGTGCCAGTTCTTACCTCAAGTCAGCTTTATTCAGAGATGTGGTCAAATGCATGCAGAGAGAGGGAGAAAAGGGAGAGCAGCTGATATCTTTGTGGTTTTGTGTCACTCAACCAGGAACCTGCACACCAGACTGCACTATGCTGATGGAAAGAGCACACACCTGCACCTTGCTACAGCTGAACAACTCCCCTCCACCAGCAGAAATAAAAGCACAGCAAGCCAGCTAGAGTGGTCTCTATTCAATATCTGGACTTCTATTTTCTCAGGCTGAAGAGTGAGCTAGTACAAATGCACCCAGCAACACTGTCATTGCAAACAAGCTGTCAGAGAACACATCCTCTGTGAACATTGGCTTAGACTCAGAAGAAGCCATGCACAATTTGTAGGAATCCTTGATGCAGCAATGCAGAATTGTCCCACAGCTTTGGCTGGCCTTTTTTATGCATGATTGGGAAGCTAAAAGCTGTTCTAATCACACAAGCATCAATACAGAAACAAACACCAATGATCATCTCTTCTTATTTGGTTCTGAAACACAATCAGATTTACCCCAGGGAGCTAAATTGTTGCCACACCACTGTGCAGAGCTGCTGCAGACATGCATTGCCCATCTGGAAGTGACCACCAGAGGGTAGAGGACTCGAAAAGCTATTGCATCCCTGTTGATTTCTATTATTTTCAAATGGGACTTCTGCTTGTCCAGTTGCCATTTTAAGTTTATAATCATAACTAATATATTAGAACTTTTGCCTTAATTTCCTTACAATACCAGTTTCTCACCAGGACCTGTAGTCCGGAAATCATATTCTATGTGATTGTTTATTTTCATAGGCCGGTTGAATCTTCATCTTGCAGCTTCTCACAAATAACTCCTCTTACACGGCTGAAGTTCTCCTCCAGGCTATTGTTATCTCACACCTTGACGATTACTATTTCACCTTTTTCTTTCTCCTTTCTTCTAAAAGCAATTTCTCTTTGGCCTTGCTTAATTCTACAGTACTAATGGCTTCATTCCTATTTAATGCTACAAGGGATTCGTAGAGAATGTTGCCTCAGCAGAAACATACCTTATCATGGAAGTGTTAAAGGATCCATCTCTTACTAGCACTCCAATCCTGAGATGACTTTTGCATATTATGTTTGGATCCGTGCAAGCCTGTGGACTCTGCCTGTTGAGTGGAGTTGCTGCCAGTGTCAGCATGCAGAATCAGTGCTTGAGAAGAGACCATTACAGAGAGTACCCACATTGGTACCAAGGACTACAAATAATGATAAGAAAATGGGGCAGAGTTTAGAGGACGATGCACAAAATCTGGTGTTTCTGCTTCTTTCAAGATACTCTGAAGATATTTTCAAGAAATAAAAGTTCACTGTGAGCTCAAGTGCTCATAGGTTTATACAAGGAACATAGGCACATACTGTCCATCACATCCCCCTTTGGTTGTGGCCTTGTTACAGCACAAGGATGCCTGCACAGAACACTAGCAGAGTTACTGCAGTTGTGTAATTACATTGATAAGGAAATAGCAGTAAATTTTTGCATAGACAACTCCTAGAGTAATCAAATAACAAATGCTCAATCTGTAACGAACCCTAGAGGGAGAATTCAATTGAACATAAATTGCTGTGTATGTTGTTGCTTCTGCGTCTTAAAACATCAGATGTTTGGTTTTAATATTGCTTCCTACATCCGTGCCCTTGACTATGTAGGCTGATGTCCAAGTTTGTTTTTTATTTATATTATTAAACTCTGTAGAGTGTAGAAGAGAGAATCATTCAGTACTTTGACTGAAAAAGAAGGGCTGGAGAGGCTTCCGCATGCAGTGCAAAGTAAGCAGGCTGTCAGCTGAAGCTCCAAGGCTCCCTAACAGGGGTGGGATTGTGCACTCCAGCTCCCAAGGAATGAAGCTGTTGTCTAGTAGTGTACAGGCTGATGAGGGTTTGATACCAAGAAAGTAGTGTGAAGTACTGAAGTTATGTGGGGGAGAAGAAGGAAGAATAAAGAAGACACCATAGTTTCTATATGTCAGAGTTCCTTCCCCCGGGCCCCCAATAAACCAGAAAACAAACAAAAAACACCAAATAGAAAATAAAACAACAACCTTACAAGAATGGGAATGCGTAGCCTACAGTACATGCAATACCAGGGCAACCATCAGACATGCTGAGGGCATTGCAAGTGAGCCGATAGCTCTTGTTTGTAGCATAACGTTAATTATTATTTCCTCCTAACACGGAGGAAATCATCCTGTTGGCAGAGGTACCACTTTGCAAGGATCCCCTTTCAAGGACTTTCTTGCTGCAGGACATCCCCAGATTAGGTGAATGACAATGATGTCACCAACACTTTGATGACCCAATGACAGCCAAAGCAGAGAGCTCACTGCCATGTGGGAACTTTCAGGTTTCAGGTCTGTGTAATCAAAACTGTGCTGCAGCCAGGAGGGGAGGAAACTGGGCTCTGCTCTAGCATTGCACTGCCAGCCAGCTAAGGACAAAGTCCTAAGCAGCTGTTCTTGTGTAAGACATCTGGGTTTTGGCAGCTTTATATACAAAAAAAAAATATTTGTAGCTAATTTCTGGGCCAAGAGATAAGATGAACAAGAAAAAATTGAATTAACCTTTTATTAGAGAGATTAATCATTACCAGTCCATGAGGCTGCTGCAAGGGGATTTTCTGGACTCAGACCCTAGGGTAGGCTTTGAGGGTATTACTGTAAGGTGGAGTACAAGGCGTCATATCATCAGACACGCTGGCAAGGCAGGATGAATCAAAGGATGGGTCAGGGTGTGTGTGAGGGAAGTGCATGGGAGCGGCCCTTTGCGTGATAGAAAATAATGATTTAATATTTAGGGAGCAGATTTAATTCATGGGAAGGCGTGGAAACTAAGGCTGCTCAGTGAGGACTGAATTTGAATTTGGGCAACAGAAAGAAGCATGGAGGTGAGAAGAATCAGTTTTGGGGGCAGGAAAGTGTTCAGTCACCACCGAGGAGCTAAGGCAAGCTGGCTGCTGCAAGGACTGCCTGCCACAGCTCCACAGGTGCAGAAGATAAACCTGGCCTGGGTCATCACCTAGATCTGCCCTGTCATAAAAGGGTGTCCTAAGGCCATTCCCATGCTTTGCAGAGTGCTAGCCAAGAGTGACATTCAAAACCATTGGGAATATACCTGTCACACCTTCAGTTTGCCACGTCCTCCTAGTCCGTAAGACTAGCTGAAACACAGGCAAAGCTTTCCTAGACACACGAAGGAGTTTGGTCCCAGTTCACATTCAGAAGGAAACAGACAGTGAGCTTTGCCTTCAGAAAATCAAGCTGTTTCTGGAGAGGTAACTTCTCACTTTTGCACTAGCACTGGTACAAATGTCATTGTAGCTGAGGGAATATCTGTGTGGTGGCATTTGTCACTGTTCACCTAAGCTGATCATCTCAGCTGGAAAACCTGTGACTGTAAATATGAGATGAAATAGCATATAGATAACAACCATTAGTGGACTATTTTGCACTGTGCCTGTGTATGCATGTGTTTGTGTGGGTGGTGAGTGCATACAAGATGTTCCTGCAGATTCTTGTAGAACGGAAATTTGAAAGTGGAATTGAAAGTGGTGAAATTGCTGTGTGCTGCATTAAAGTAAAAGAGATGGCGTGCAACCAGATGGTTCTCCCAGAAGTCTTTGCTATAGACTGGTATTGGCCTCAAAATATTAGTAAGATTATGCTTGCTGGTAGATGTCCATACCAAACCGGTGATGCATTAAGGAGCAGTGTTTTTAATCAATAAGTGGTTGTTTATCATGTTAATTTTATTCTCCCCAGCATATTCACTGTCATAGTGAAAAGATCCTAAGATGAATGAGCTCCAGCATCAAAAGAAGATGTCAGAAGAATCTTTAGAGTTTAGCATCTTCTTATGTGGATTTGGAGGTTTTAGACACTTGTTAAATGTGGAGTTAAAAGAGAACAGCTTTGACTGATGATGCAATGTAATATTGGGATTGCAGGAAAAGAAGATCCCAGCAGAAGGCCAGCACACAGATGTGTCAGATGATACTGCATTCCACACACTAGAAGTCATGATCTCCTCACTGAGCCATCAGCAGCTTTGCTTCGGACTTCCCTACATTTGAAAGCACTCAGACACACTGGGAGAAGTTCCAGTCATCATAAATAAATTTAGCCTACTGCTAAAAAGCTAGGAGGTGCCTCAAAAATCATATCACTTTTACAGTAAGTGATAGTACCAGGGTTCTTCACCTGGAATTATATCCTGCCAAACAACATTAAGCTAATTAAAGAATAGAGTCTGGTCTTTAAAGTAAGTATTTTACATTCCTTGTTTGATTTAACGGGGCAAGGGAACTTATATGTCACTTAACAATTAAGGGTACTTTCCTGGCTATTTTGTTCTCTGTTACTCTTTGGAAATACACATGGGTATGAGCCTATGAAAGGCTATCCAGCCCCACACTTAGAGTCACAGAATCACGGATGAAGTCAGGCTGTAAGGCACCCAGAGGCCATTGGGCTTCCTACCTGCTTGTAATAAGGCCAGCTTCAAAGCTAGGTGAGGTTGCTCAAGGTCTTGCTCAGCTAAGTTTTGAAAATCATCCAGGACTAAGACTCTACTGCCCCAGGCACCTGTTCCAGTGCACAATCACCTTCATGATGAAATTTTCTTTCCTTATATCCAGGCAGAGCTTGCCTTACTGCAGACTGCAACCATTGCCTCTTACACCTTTCCCAGAGCATCTCCAGGAAGAATCTGTCTCTTTCTCCCCTATAGACTCCCTCTTGTTAGTGGAAGATGGTAGTTAGCTTACCCCTTACCCCTTCTCTTTTCAAGGCTGAACAAACCTTTCTACCTCAGTGTCTCCTCAGTGTCATGTGCCCCAGCCCCTGTCATGATTCTGGCACTCTGCTGGACTCCCTCCCATAAGCTGGGCACAATCCTTCAAATGAAGCCTCCTGAATACCAAGTAGAGTGAATTGTCCTGCTGGCAAGTTTGTTGCTAAGAAAGATCTTCTTTCATGCTTTTCTTGGAGATGGGTGTGACATTTGCCTTTCTTCTTGTCATTGGGGACCTCATCCAATTGCCATAATCTTTCAAATATGATAAAACGTGGCCTTGCAATGACATCAGCTAGCCCTCTCATAACCCTTGGATCCATGCCATCCCGTCCCAAGGACTTGTACATGTCCCCATGCTTATGCTGATGCATTTGTTTACGCAGTCTCTGACTTAATCTTCCTCTACCACTAGCAATACCCATCTCCTCCAAACTCTGCCACAAGGCATACAGGTCTGGGAGGCTGAAGGCAGACTTTGACAGCGAAGACTGAGGAAAAGAAGGAATTGAGATCTGCAGCCTTTTCTGTGTCCCCTGTTCCCAGGTCTTCTGCCCCAAACAGCACAGCATTCCATCTGGTTTTCCTTTTACAGTCAATTCACCTACAGAGCTTGCACCTTTTATGTTAGGATTGTTCTGATCTGGTAATATTTTCTTCTTGGAAGTTTGAGCATCCAAGTCCTGCAATAAATTTCTAGTTTTGAAAATCTGGTCTTGTTCTGGCATTATTTCAATAAAAGTTTTAGTATGACAAAGGAAAGCAGGAGGCTGTGAATGTGAACATCTGCAGAAAAAGATAGCTACGGACCCAAACAGACAGTCTCTTGCTGAGCTGTTACCAGTCAGATTATTCCTCACATAATGTTAAATAGTTCATTTAATAAATAAATAAATAAATCATAAAAAAATAAATAAATCATTATGCACTGGAAAAAACAAGAAAAAAAGAAAAAAATCAGCTCTTAACTCATTCCCCAGACTGTAGCTCAGCACAAAAAGAAAACACAGATGTTTCATAACACAGCTGTAGAGTGAGCTTTTCCAGGTTTGAGTATTTGGCACCCTCCTGCCTTTCTGGGACTAGAAGTGATGGCTCAGGGTGGATGTAGCAAAGCATGGGTGTTCATGCAGCCCTGACTGTGCTGCAGCAATGCCATGGAGATCCGGAGGTAAGGATGACACCCACCAGCAAAAGCTCCTAGGATTCAATAGGGACTGAACTGGAGAAAATTTGTGCCAGGGGGGTTGATTTTTAGGTTATCCCACTAAATCGTAAGTCATTTGCAACTACATAAGTGATAGACACTCAATTTACAGCCTTTTACAGGCTACCCAGGTTAGAAATTTGACATAGGGGAATACACTGGGATTTTTAGCAGTTTAAGCCCTTTGTAGAGTATATGTAGTAGAGAATGGGTGCAGCTTTTGCTCAATTCCTTATACATCGGTTGTAATCCATTTGCCTGAGGACTGCAGTGACCATTATTGGTATAGCTGTAAATTATTAATTGCCTCAAGAAAAGGAAGAAGGCTACTATTATCCAAATGGATATTACTGAAGCAAATTGCCTTGATCATTCCTTATAGGGCAGTGCTGCAGGCATATATTTCTTGCTGGAGGCAGGTGTATCTAGTGACTGTGGCTGCCCAACACAAGGTTGCTTCACATATGCACTCAGTGATGAGACTGAGAATCTCACTGCTTTACAAAACATCAGTTTCCAAACCCCTTCCATTCCACAACTGCAGGTAACATCTTGTAACCTCCTTCATTTATCAGTTCCTGCAGTTACCTCCTTTTGGATACAAAACCTGCAGTCTCCCTCCCTACCTCTTCCAACCCACATAGGGAATGTAACACAAATTCAAGTTCACATGCATTTAAACACAATTTTGGCATAGCTAAAAAGACCAGAAAGCTATTTAATAACAGTAACTAACTAACTAAATAAATGGAATAACATTTGCTGTTGAGGGGCAAATTACAACTGTTAGGGTGAATTCTCTTCAGTGTGATCTTGGAAACTATTAAGTCTATTTATCAATTCCCATTGCTCTTCATGAGAATGAAGGATCGTTGGTGTTTCATGGTTTCAACCATACTATGCTACAGAACCAAAGTACAAACAAGATTACCTGCTGGACTCTATGTTACAAAGATTTCCTCTCTGAAGAATTAAGATGAATAGAATTAATGATTTGTAGAAAAGTAGAAACTCCAGTTACCAGGCAGATCTCCTATTCTGTACCCACTAGAGTTTATGCAAGGAAGAACAGCAATGCACTAAGCTTTCTCCCTTTGGGACCATGGAAATGGATCAGTCTTATCTTTTTAAAGTACTTTATTCAGATTTGTTTGGCACAATAAATGGATACTTATTGATTTCTTCTGAGCTTACAGTTTTGTCATAATAGGGTCAGATTTTTCACAGGGGATTATTTAGTCTCGAGGGACAGAAGGGGACAAGAAAACAACACAACATTTTCAAGAATTTAAGAATTAAACATTGCTTTTCTGCTATGAGAGAGTGTGATGAAAGTATGTCTGATTTGCTTCTACAAAATAAGAAGATGAAGGAAAAAAAAAAAAAAGGGTTGGATCAAGCAGAAAAGAATGGGATTTGCTGGTAGCAAATAAACAGCATTTTTCACCTCCTAAAATACCTACCATGCAATTTGAAGACGATATGGTAATTATGAGCACTGTGTTGGTGCCCAGAGAGTTAGAAGAAAGGAGCCATACTGTCTCTCACTGGATAATTAACCTTCCATTACCATCCAAGAGGGTGGGATGAGATAAACTGTATATGTGGTAGATGGAAGGAGCAGAGCAAAGAGGATCAGAGATGTGTGAGGGCAAGAAGCTAACAGGTATGGAAAATTGAGAATTAAAAGTTTAGTAAGAAGAAAAGCCTCTACTCACTGCCTCCTCTTTTCCCCACGGCAAGAGACAACACTAGAAACTAGGATGTTCTCAGCTCTCCCAGACCTACTCCTCTTTCTTTAGCAATGCTTATGTTCCAGACCTGTTTATTTCCTAGCAAAATCTTGTCATTGCCCCCAAGGAAATAAGCAGTTCTGATAGCTTCTATCTCA
Source organism: Oxyura jamaicensis (assembly GCF_011077185.1). Classification (NCBI taxonomy): domain Eukaryota; kingdom Metazoa; phylum Chordata; class Aves; order Anseriformes; family Anatidae; genus Oxyura; species Oxyura jamaicensis. Next base: position 27,063,802 of record NC_048895.1, read on the forward strand.
CTTATGGGTTTAACAGAGGCCGAGAACGTAAATGTACGCAGCTACAGAAATCTACCACCTATGATTTTTCAAAGCACTAAATCATGTGGCTGTTGTTTGGTTCAATAGAAGTTAGACATGAAAAGACTTTAGAAATATCCACTAACTACATGCTACCTTTCCAGGCACATATGTGCCTTTAAAAATGAGACACTAGTTCATTTCTACAAGTGATATGGAAGTTTAAGGCTATGCCTTATGGTAGGTCTCCAGGGAGAAAGGTCAGAGGAGTTTTGCAAAGAACCCCAGCCTAACCTTTGTAGGTCTTTCTGACTTGCTTTCATCTTGCCTGGTAGATCAAGTTGGGTGCTGAGCAAGAAACCTGAACCTAATTAATGGAAAAGAAAAAAAGTCTGACTTGCCTAAGACTGCATAACATCCACAACTCAGGGCCCCTGTTTTGTCTAGAGAACAGCCATGCCACCTCTGACATGGAATGCTCTTCCCAAACTGCCTAAAAGTTTAGTAAGTGTAGAGTAAGAGGAGCAAGTATTACAAGGTCCAGATTATGAATAAGAGATGCTACACACAGGAGAGCTGATTCATTTTGTCTGGCCACCTCTGTGGACCAGAGGGAGGTGTTTCACAAGGACTCACTTCACCTGGCTTTGTCTTCAGTTTCCCAGGTCTGCTTTATAACAATAAATTCAGGGTCTATATTTTATAAATAACTGCTTTACGTTCAATATATTAATACTGCTGAAAGCACAGATGTCCATTTCTTCAATGGAATCATAATAATAGCTTGTCTTCCTTAGAGACCGGCAGAGTGGTGTGAATAAAAGAGCTCTGCTAGACAGCAAAGTATGCCAAATGGGCATATTTTACTAGATGAGAAAACAGCTTGTCACTTCTAATTGTTCAAATTATGTGTGATTCAGTTCTTCCTGCGGTTATTTTAAAAATGTTGTTAAGAGGGTATAATGTGCAGCTAAGAATAAAAAGGGTGTGAAATTGCTTGCTCCCCTGGTAGGTAGGTGGTGATAATGAACATTTCATAAAGTTCTTGTTAACAGATAAATCTGTGTAATCTCTGTAGCTCTCAGGAAGTCTCTCATAGTGTTAATAGTCTCTCACTAAAGTAATGGTTCTTATGGAATAAACACAGGTTTTTATCTGTTGCCTTTTTTTTCCTCTTTTTTTTTTTTTTTTTTTTTTTTTCCCCTCTATTCTTTTGCTTAACTATGATTTATAGAGCAGAGCTAAAACAAGAGCGAGGGGTCAGCACTCCAGGATACAAACCCTTGTGCAAAAGTCTCAAACTGGCATCTGAAGCTGGTGGTCAGGACCCCAGGGCATGGCCCACAGGTGGCTCACAGGCCATGCTGTGGGTTCAGCCACATACATCTCTCTCACCACGAGAGTAGCTGCAGCAGATACTTCTCTGGTTACTGCAGACCCAATAACAAGTCTCATTTTCACAGCTTACTCCACAAATCCAAATTTTGGAACTATTGGCTTTTTGGGAACTATTGATTTTTTTATGACCTTTTAACTACTGTTGTTCTTATGTGGGTATATAACAGGCTGCTAAAGTAGCCAGATTTCTCTGGGATATCAAATCATCCTAACTAAGATGTTGTGCAAAATTATTTACTTATTATTTATTGAACAACTACAACTGAAAGGCAGATCTCAGCCCTAGGCCTCTGCATAGGCAGGGCCTGGAGGGCAGCAGTCCTGAAGCAGGCCATGCCAGCAGACACCTCTCATGCCGATGAAGTTTTAGCAGCAGAGCTGTGCTTTGTCAGTAGAGCTTGCCTTGTCTCTGGGATTTCACCTGCTGCTCTTTGACCAGGCCAAAGCCTGGTAATTTCTTCTATGGTGGAGAAACTGCTGTTTGGAGCAGAGGTTGAAGGAGGGTACAGAGGAGACACAAATATGGGATTATGGAGTGGAAGAAGCAACAGGAACTTCAGTTCGACTTGGGCCATCACAGCACCTCTGGAATAAGATGAGCTCTTTGCGTGGACAGGGAGTGAAACCTGTCAATGCTAAGGGGAACACCATGTTCTCACATGTGTAGGTGCTCACAGGGATTTCCTGCACCTCTGACATAGAGGCATTTACAGATGGAGTGTATCAGCCTCGTAAACATGCCCTAGTCTGACTAAAGGGCTTTGTTTGCTGGGCTCTTGCATGGCCTTATCCTGCTGACCTTTGTTCTTGTTCAATTAACTGACCTGGTGGATAACCAGAGCGCCTTCAGTCTATGCCATGCCTTGCTTTGCTGGAAGGTATCTTGCAAATCTTGTTACTGGCATTTAAAGTGCAAGATTCCCACAAGCTCCAGAGCTTCTGACAGGGGGTCATGCAAGTGGTAACTTCTCCAGAACCCTGTAAACATAATTTCTTCCTGACTTTGGGTCTGGCACTATAGAGTTCACTTCACAGAGTGACCTCCACATTTGTAATCACCTTTTGTGTAGGATCTCATCCTCCAGGGGACCTTTACCTCATTCAGCTTTAGATGTTTATGATGTGAATCGCTATCTGGGGTAGTCATGCCAAGCTCACTTTATAGCTAATGGAAATGGATACTTTTATAGTGAGATTTATCTGCAATCTGCACTTTATCTTTTCATCGGCAACGTAAGAATGAAATGAATCATGCCTTAGCCATGTTTTTTTTTCTCTCCATTAATTATCAGGACTCAGTACCCTGTTCAGATGTGAGTGTCTACATTTAGTTGGTGAATCTTGCCCATGTGACTCCATCTGCCAGGTGTCTATAACATCGCCTTGTTGTAATTCAGTTTGCACTGACATATTCATAACTAAAATTCTCATCAGGTAGGTCTAGCATGAGGTTAATGAGGAATTTTTCTTCCCGTGACCAACTTGTCTGGATGTTGGAATTGATCTGACCTACAAAGCAGACTGAAAGAGTTCTTGGGGCACGGGAGTGAGCTAGCATTAAAAAAAAAAAAAAAAAAAAAAAAAAAGGGAAAAAAAAGCCACAACATGTCTCTTCACAGAAATCTGGATCACATGTGTTTGAAAAAAATTGCCCTAGATTTTCGCTGCAGCATGAAAAATGAGTTACAGCAAGGAAGCGTATAGTAAAATATTAAGACTGTAAGAACTGTCATAGAAGCAGGAGTTTTACTCCTACCTATGGCATTGACTTTGTGGCCTTTTTCAGGTCACTTATAGCCAGTCAGTCTCCCAGGTGATAATGTGTACTTTCAGCAGAGTCAGTAAAGAAATAAAATGAATTTTCAGCACCCTGCAAATTAGTCTAATGAAAGTCTTGGGCTTAGTGCAAAACTGTGGTGAAAAACAATTTAGAGAACTAATATGAGGCTTAATTATCACAGCCATAAAAGAGTCTGCGATTTAGACAAAGACAAAAAATAGCAAACTCAGTCCTAATCTCACTGATGTCAACAGTTACAGCTAGCATGACTGGAGTATCCAGACTTTGTTTTTAACCATTAGTTATTCTGAGCGCCCCCAAAATGCAAGGCACCTTATGGACAATTGGATAGATATTTTTATCTTTCTTTTGGAAGAACTCTAGCAGTCTCATACGTTGGCAACCTGCCATGCTCTGGGAATGCACCATTCAAGAGACAGCTACTTGTATATTAAAGGACTTTAGCTCTCCACCCTGTTCTGTAGGAGCAGTCATTTCTGGCATCTGTAATTTTTAATGGTGCTAGTAGTACCACACAATCTCTGGTTGGCAGAAGGAAAGGGAGAGGTGTTTATGAGAGTACAAACTGAACAAAATCTACAATATCATTTTTTTTTTTTTTTGCACAGCAACTTGAGAGGAATGAGGAAACAGCACTTACTTTCATTAACTCTCCGGTCATCATTCAGGTTCCTGGTTCACACTCCAGATAAGGGTTAAATTATAATCCAGGAGCAAATGACTTTGAAAAGAGTGATTTACTATGCTAAATAACCAATGTTTGTTTCATAGAGAGAACACATCATTGGTCAGATTCATATCTCAAATTCTTGAGGCCCCTGCTTAATGGTGTCAGGAAACAGCAACATTTGTGGCCAGATAAAAGGATTCAGGTGGGTGCGCCTGTATCTCAGCTCATCACCAAAATTGTCATCAACTGAGACAGTTTTAGAGTAGGCAAGGCAAGTAACCTCTTACACCAGCTGAAAAATTAGGGGCAGCAAAATGTTAATTTGCAGACATGAAATACTTAATATTCACCAGTAATATTTTTTTATTGACAAAAAAAAATGCATAATGTGAGAGTGATGCATCTTACTCTCTTAAAATATTATTGGAGTGTTAAGAAGAGCAGCAGCTCCCTCCTGTCTTGCCTTGCCTAGAAAAGAGATTCAAACCACCACCAGTCATGGATGGTTCTTGTCAACCCAAGAACGCACAACAAAAGCTGTTCTCAGGAATCCACCAGTTAGCAGCTGGGAATAGCTTGAGCTTTATCACTTAATCCAAGCCATGCAAGCGAGCTTTTTGTGAACACACAGCAGGGGATTTAAACAAATGCACAAGCAGGAGCACAGTTTAAGATATACCCTGAAACTGTGATTCAATTAACTTGAGTACTCACATCCAGTAACAGGCTGTGAGTAAAACCCATCAATCTGAATAGACAAGACGAACAAAGAGAGGTCCCAGGGTCAGGCAGCAGGTCAAGATGAAAATGGAGAACAGAATCCAGACCTCTGGACTACCAGCCAACCACCCAGCTCACTAGTGTGCACTCATTCTATTTCCACTTGCCTTTGAGGTTAACAGGAGACATGATCTGCCTCAAGTAATGCAGGCAGAGGAAAATCTGGGATTTGGTGTATGAATTCAGAATTTTCTGGTGTAGGTTCACGCATAGGCATGCATGCCTTTACAGCAGAAAATATTATCCAAATTGATAGTTTGTGTGTGTGTGCGCTTGTGTGAGCAGTCAGTCCCAGCACTCATGAGTGACCCAGGAATAATAAACTGATCCATGGGTAATTCACTGTTCATTAACAATAAAACCTTCATACTGCCAGTTCTTGAGGGCAGCTCTGTAGTATCAAAAGGACCTGCATAGCCCAGAATCCCCAAATCACCTAAAGGCAATAAATACGAATAGCTGGTACATATGACTTGCCAACCAACAGCATGACAGCTTGTGCAGCTCCTGTCCCTAATAGGTACCCCTCTCATCCCGGAGTATCCAGAAATTCCCAGCAGAGACAGGAAAAGCCTGGATAAGGTAACTCTACTGTTGCAAGGCTGTGAAAGACTGTAGAAAACAAAGGGAAAGAAAGTCATATTGAAGGCCTGCTACAAAGAACAACATGTTTTGTCCTTGTATCAGAACTTCTGAGGCCAGTAACAATAAGCAGTGGGATAAGAGCAGGCCTGAGTCTGGGCACAGTAAGTACAGCATTGAGGAAAGAGAGCTATGTTTATGGCTGTTGCATGGAAGCCATTCAAAGGAAAACTAAAGATTTTACAGCTGGGTAACCCCCACTGCTTGAAGCTGTATAATGCTACCGCACACCCTCACTTCTTACTCACTTTGTAAACTCTGCAAGAAGCCAAGTTGAATTAGATTTCACTACTGCTTCATCAACACAAGTGCCCTTCGCCACTGGCCTTACTTGCCTGCTAACTAGCGATTACCAGACTCTTGATACACAAAGCATCCTTGGTTGGGAAACCAATGGGTGCTGCAGGGCCTTCAGGGTGTCAGGTGTGGGCTCTGTAATGTCTGGCCTGCCCCAGGGGGAGGTCTGCCCCTGTGAAGCAGAGCAGGCACTAAGTGACCTGAAGAAGCCTTCAGCAGCCCTGTAGTAGCCAAAATCTCATGACTGATTTCAGGCCCCAGGGAGAACTCTTGTCTTTTGGTGGGCTGATCAAGAGAAAGGGGTGGATCTAAAAATGTCACTGCCATCATGGTTTAATTGGTATCTCTGTGTTTTGCTCCGGATTTTCAGTATCCTTATCACAACAAGCCGTCACTAGTATCTTTACAGAATGCTGTCCTATGGGGATATACTTATACAGCAGCTTGCTCCTTTTGTGCTTTCTTCTGATCAGGTAACCATGACTTCTCTGTTATGTTCAAGTCCTACCCATTAACCTGCTCATTCACCCATCTGCTTCCCAATCTATCCACCTTTAAAATCACTTAGAAGATGACACAAGAGCATTCACTCAGATATTGATGTTAATTTAAACAAATCGATCTGGAGCATCCCCTTGGGGCTGACTCTCATTAATATTTAAAACCACATTTCACAGACCCAGGAAATGGAAAATTGGATCTTTCCAATTAAATTGACACTTTCCATTAATGACATTGTTCTGCTGTTATTATTGACAGTTCAGTGCAGCAGCAATCTAACCAGCCCAAAGTGTTGATTTCTGCCTTCTCCAACACTGTGAAGAAAATAATCTTTAAAGACAGAAAACATTTTAGCTGAAGAAACAGAAGAGGCTAAAGTATTTAATGCATCTATAATAAATAAATAAAATAAAATATAATAAACAGAAATAGGACCCACACATAAGGTTATTTACTTTAGTGCCTGATGATGTTATCTGTGAGCTGATTTTTTCTCACCTGCTTTTTTCTTTTTTTGGTGGTGCTAAAATTGCTATATCTTTCTTATCTTGTCTTGATTATTCTATGCAGGAGAAGTCCATGCTCAAAAGATACTGGATAGTAAAACCTTTCAACAGTCACAGAACATGGTAAAGCAAGAAAGAACAAAAACAGGTATATTCCTGTAACTTGTATTCCTACCTTCAAAAAACAGGGAAAACAACATAAATCAGATTTGTCTAGCTTTTAAACAGCTGGGTACTGCATTATATGGTCAGATAAATATGTATTTTAAAACCATTTGATTAAAAAAGAGAAACTGCTCAGGGTACAGATACACTGTATCAATGGGTTGGAACTGGCTCTTGGGCTGCCTACGAGCACCCCTGTAATTTAGGATATACTATGCAAATGAGAACGTGCACACCCTGTGTGACACATCCCTTGAACATAAGAGCATGGGGCTACTGAACTATTTCAAACAGATAGGTGGTCTTGTCCAGATGTAGTGCCTGCTTTGCGTCACAGGGAGCTCCTTTTGTTTCAAGAGATGCAGCAGCTGCATCCACAAAGGAAAAGGAAATGCAAGTGGAAAGCAGAGGTGTCCCATCTTCACTGGGAATGTGTAAATCACCTCCATTCTTGTCTTGGGGCTTACATGGGAGGAGTCCAGAGCTCCTATTTAGCCTCTGGTATGAGAAAGACTGGACAGCTCTGACTGCCGTGATGCCTAGATGTCTTGTGTTAATGAGTCAACTTCCAATTAAGCTGAAAATGTGATTGTGGGCCTACATTCTTGGCTGCCATAAATCTGTTCAAATTTACATAATCTTAAAATACTGTCTGCTCAGTTATCCCATCAAGAATCTGGTGTATATTTAGTGTCCTTCCATTATCTTAATCTCTAGAGTTTATAAGGTAAGGGGGAGGAAGCAAGGAGATTGAGTCTGCAAACAACCTCTGAGATAGCCAAAGTTTAACTGAGAACTTCACAATGGGAAAGTGGTTGAAGTGATACTTGGCTTTTTAAAACAAGTTACAGTCAGTGCTGGCTTTACATCCTCCCTATGATACCTCTTTAGGAATATTAGGTGCATAGGAAGGCTCTTAAGAACAGCACTCTCCATTGAGTGGTAATGAATGGGGGTGACAGCAGTGTCAAGTGATGCTTGCTGGCATGTCTGCATCGCACAGTGCAGCCTGGCTGCAAATGCACCCTAACCAGCCGTATTGCAGCTAGCAGCACAAGCATATACACTTTCCAGGAAACCTTACTACTTTTAAGCCAAATCTGGCTTCTCCAAAAAGCCACCATGCATCATACAGACATGCTAGCTTGGGAAAGAATAGGTCACTGTTAGTCCATGTGTCTGCATTTCATGGTAAGGACATGAATATGCTTGTTCCAGCTCCCCAAATGACTGGCCTGTTAAAGAAGACTTTTAAAAAACTTCTATCTCCTACCGAAACAGAGCACAGAACCACAAAAAAATCCCAGGTGAAGTGTAGAAAGAAGAGCTTTTTAAACATATGGCATAGAGGAATAAATAGTTTAAGCACAGAGCTTACATTTTGGGATGTGAAATCAGAAAAAAAAAAATGTTTACAAAACACAAGAGTAAAGAAAAATGTTTGAGTTTTTATCTCTTTGCAAAGAAAGTTATTGGCCTGTATTGAGCTTTTTCCTGGGAGTGTTTGCAAACCAAACATTATGCAGCTGCCAAGTGACTGAAAACCAAAATGTGAAACTGACCTAAAATAAAAGCAAAAGCGAGTGCTTTATTTTCATCAACACAGAAGAAGAGAAATGAAAGGCCAAGATGCAGGGCGAATAAAGACCTCTAGGATGAGATTAATGCGTGCAATGCCAAGGCCACCTATACAAGCCACTGAAAGTTATACACACTGTTCAGGTGAAATTTGTCCTACCCTAAAAGTGGGTCAGACAAATCATATTCCTGAAGTGCCTTTGACCAGATTATATATAAATGCGTAATATTGGATGACATGACTGCTTTGCCTAGTCTTTAACATAAATCAATCTACAATGCTGTAACGCCCCTTCCAGTTAAACTAAGCATTTCAGAGAAAAGTAGAAGATAGAAAAAAGATGTTAGAGACAGACAAGAGAAGAGAAGGCTGGAGCTGTCGTGTGTTATCTGTGCAGTGATGGTGATTTCCCAAGTTTCTTGTACACTATGGATCGTACTGAAGCTATGTTTCACTTGTCACTCAGGGCTCATGCCTACAGCCACACACACTACAGCTAGCGCACACCGTGAAATGCCTGATGGTTTCAGGTATGCTCAAATGTTTTTCCCACAGAAATTAAATAGATGGGAACTAGATTACCTCTGGGAAACTGGCAGTCACGCCACCAGTGTCTCCCTTTCTTCCATAGCTGTGTGAATACTGTAACCAGTTGGAGACAACACCTAGTTTACTGAGCTGTGTGGGTGTTGACAGGGTGCTTGCAGTAGTCATTGCATTAGTGGAGCACATTATGGGGCTTATTTCTGAAAATATCATGCAAATCTTAAGTAGCGACTTCTCTCAGTATTTCTGGGAGCTACAGAAGACGTATAATTAATTTCATTTTATGACTGGCAAAGTTGAGTTACAGAGAAGTAAAAGTCTAAAGATAGGCTGGCAGACTTTGAAGGAGTGAAGACTAACTCTGTTGGTCAGAGACTGAAGGCAGCAGTTATTCCAACAAGATAAGCAACCCTTTATGTCCTTGGGGAAATGAGCTTTATACTCATTAGGAGGGTTTCCTGGTATAACAATACCAATTGGAGTTAAGTGGCAAATACTTCCGTGTGTAGATAAGGTTTGAATTAATCCAGAAGCATGTTCCTACAACATGATCGTATATTCCCCCCACTCTGCTTCACCGTTTCTCATATACATAACTTACTGCATTCATAATCCTTTTCCTAGCTTATCGTATGCCCCTGTGTGTCTGTGTGCATGCAGAGTTTCAACACCCCTCATTGCTTGGGTTAGAAGAGCCCTGACCCACAGAGAGTTAGCAGACTGCTAAGCCAAGATCTGCAATAAGCCACCGGTGCCTGTCTGGGCAAAGGGGTCTGGGGCTGCAGACTTGAAAGTTAGCGCCTGTGTTTGTTAGGAAGCGTGAATCAACAGATGATCCCATGCTGAGCAGATCTGAAACCAGATATACGGTCAGTCACACCAGGCCCTGCTTAATCAGCTGGTTTTGCTTGGAAATATGATAAGGGAAGGCAAGGCTGGGAGATGCAGCTCCTATTGGCAGTCTCTGACAGCTCCCTCTTGTTGCAAAGCAAGTGGTGTGGAAGATTATAGGTGCGAAACCTGCTCACCCGCCCAGAGACTGCACAGTTTGACTTTTTTTTTTTTTTTTTTTTTTTTTTTTTTTTTTTCCAGCACGTCATTTATTTGTGTAATGCCATTGCACGGTTGTTCCAGCTGTATGTAGAGCTACATTCTTTAAAACAGATCACTCAGGTCTGATGTAATTTAACCAGATGCAGCAGAGCTCGAACACGCTCTGCAGTTCTACATCACATCCTTAGGGCCCTCCAGTGGCAACCCCTCCAGAGGTGCCTCAGTCCCCCTGTTTAGAGGCTAGACACCTTCTCAAAATTGCTATTAGCTACTCAGCAGGTACTCACCTGGGATTTGGGGCCAAGCCTCTGCGCCTCCTAAACTGCTGGGTACCCCAAAGCATCCTTTTCAAGCTCTGCAGGTACACTTGTTCCATATGGTGCAGCTATTTTACATTCACTGGATCCTAGGCACTGCATTTTCACATCCCCAGACCTGCACAAGTGAGCTCTAGAGTCAACCACTGCCTCTCTCTCTTCTATCTCTGCAATGAGTATTTAGCTCAGGAGGTTGAGAAAGACTAACTTCTGCCTAGCCTGGGGCCTTAGCTGTGATACAGGTTTCAGTCCCTTGATTTTAATCACAAAGAAATATGAACTTGTGTCTCCTTGACCTAAGTGACTTCCCCAACCTTTTGGCTGCTGGCTGTTTTTAAGATGTCTCTGGTTTCCACAGACAGAAAAGCCACACACAGGTGCCCACCTCTGCCGAAGGAATCATGGCTGAGCACTGTGTGGAAACGGGGGCCTGTCAGAGTCAGACAGTCAATTCTGCATGCAACATTTTGCTCGTTCTAGCTGTATTATTTTGCCAGCTTGCATGGACAATTCCTTGCTAGGACAAGGGAGGCCTCTGGTTATATATGCAAGCATTCACTTATGTTAAATGGAGAACATGCATACCTTTCTCAGGGTAAGGGCTCCCTCCATGCTGCGATGAGCCCACCTAATTCCAGCTTTTACAGTGCCCGAGAGCTAACAAGACAACGATATCTGTGAGAGCAATTCCTTACGCTTCTGGCTACTGCTATCCAAGCACTGGACTATTCTTTGTCTTCCTATTACAGTCATTCCCTAAGGGCTAAATATGCATAAGGATTTAGGCATGTAGTGATTCACCAAGCAGTGGAGAGGGTAGGTAATAATTCCCCACCTTACAGCCAGGTTAATAATTTATGAACAGTGAAACAGCTTCAAGAGTGGCTGAGGTGGCCTGCCCATGAACCTTTGGCAGATGGATTCACGTTGTACTGCTGGCTGCCCTACTTGAGGCAGGGCGCTGGCTTGAAAATGGGCCCCTGCTTCCCCCATATGACCCCCAAATCACTTTTTCATTTTTTTCAAATCAAAGCACCAACGTTGCATTTAACATCTGGACATAATCCAGATTAACGGCACTTTATGATGCTAGAGTAAGACTGGGTCCTGTCCACATAGTATTTTATATATATATATATATATATTTAATATATAAATATATATAGATTGGCTTAGTTAACTCTATTATTTTCTGGCTTCAGCGAATTCCACTGTTAGCTACTCCATGCACAGCAGGGAATATCTGACTGTTACCCTGAGAACGCAAAGTTTTATAGGGTGTGATGCAGACAGAGTGGTAAGTATCCATATTTGTGAGACCATGCAAAAAATCTGTGATAGGTCTCAAATTTTCCAAAGTCCAGTGTCATAAGGGGAAAACTACTCAATACACTCTTTTGTGGCTACTAGTTACCAGTATTATATTTTGTCACATTGGAAGACATCCTCATATTCAATCCTCATGCCTTCATCTTATTGTTTAGCTGAAACATTCAGTTCTCAGTTCAAGAGGCAACAGTATCGTGGAACAAATTGCAAATACATCCAGAATTGCTGGATTTCAAGAGAGGTCCCCAGGGAGACTATTCCCTGCTCCGTTCCCCAGATCACTCTCTGCAGTGCAGTACTTCCTGGATTACTGCAACTAATGCTGTCTCAGAAGAAGACAAACTTGTGTGAATACATCACCACCACCTTCCTTCAGACTTTAATGAAGCTCTCAAGTGTTGCCAATTCCTTCGGAATCTCTGTAAATTAAATGAGTTTGAAACGCCTGCAGCCAACGCCAAAAGCTTCAGCTTTCCAGAAAACTGCAACCAACCTGAAACAATGATAACTGGGACTGTCTGGCTCCCCTCATGGAGAAGACAAGCAGCTCAGAGCTGCTGCAGATAAACGGGGAGATCTCAACCCTCTCCAGAGTCAGGATCCTGAAGTTAACTTCATGGAGAGAAGAGAGTGGGAGTGGGAAATCCTGCAAATCCTCTGCTTCTCACCTTTCTTTGTTTTTTTTATGCAATGCTGGTCCTAGCGTAACACAGAAGAGGACTCTGCTGCACACTCTTCTTTCTAGCACAGGAGAAGGGTTGGAGCACACACAGGAAAAGCAAAAGGAGCCGGGCTGATTTTAGCCTGGGAGTGGTAAGGGAACTCACTCAGGAGCAAAACCGATTAGGCAGAAGAAAGACCAGAAGCAAGGTTGAAGAAGAAATGCTGTTGAAGAGGATGCCATTAGAAATTATCTTTTTTTTTTTTTTTTTTTTTTCTGGCATTGGGTTTGGAGCCATGTTAGGAATGTGTTGTACGAATTATTGTGACCTTAATGTAACTGGGAACACTGGCAGCACCATTTTTTTTTTTTATTTGCTTCTCACAAACACACAAACAACCTATTGTGCATTGCAGTAACAGTTCAAAATTCAGAGAGCAGAAGTCTGACTCAGGATTTTTTAATCTCTGGGCTTGATAGTGCTATAAGACTTCAAGAGTCCTCTTGTCCAAATGGTGATGATGCTCAAGCCTCCTTATTAAGTGACATCTGAGATGGGGCATTATTTTGGGTGTACCCAAACTAATTATGTTCCATTAAAGTATTGACTTACCTTCGTTGGCTTCTAAGGAACAATTCTCCCTTATTTTAAAGCCTATTACTTAGTAAATTCCTCATCAATTAGAGATTTTGGAAACTTGTGGTAACTACCTTTACATATGCTATCGGTTTATCTCAGAAAACAAAATAAAACAAGACAAAAAAGGTTTCAATCACAGTCCTGAAAGACAGTAACTTTTAATGCCACGAATATTGTTCCATTGTAATCGCCAATTTTTCTGATAAACTTTTGAATTTTTGCACATAGCATGACAGTGACAGTTGCCTAGATGTTTGGACTCCAATTCCCTTTTAACTTCAAGTTTTGAAATATTTATATTAAAGAGTAAAAAAAAAAAAAAAAAAAGAACATCTAAACCCCAAAAGGTGCTCAATAATAACCACAAAAATGATCTGCTCTGATGGTACCTCACACACAGCCAGGATTACTGCAAGGGGGAGATGCTACCAAGCACGTTTCCCTAAGCCATTCCCTAAGGAACAGTATTGAAAGAGACTTTTTTTTTTTTTAATTCCCCTCTTCTATCTGCCAGAATATTTATTTATGGAGACAGGTACCAAGTTCATATTATAAAACATATTTACATTAAAATGTTGTTGTAAGTAGCCATCTGTACTAATGTAAGCCTCTAATTTAGAAAGTGTAAATCAAAGCAAGGTACAATTTACCTTACCTGAAGCATGTCAGAGAAGAAGCATTGAATCCTTTTGCTGGAACCTGTAGGCTGATATAGAACAATCCTGAAAGGCTACAACAAATTGAATGTTTCTGGAACAGCACAATGCACTCTAAACATATGTAAGAGACCCCCTCCCACCCCAACTAAGTGCATCTGCTCTGTGCCACCCTTCCTATAAAGCTGTTGTCTGTGAGATCTCTGCAAAAGAATTAGGCTCTACAAATAGCCCACAGAAATGGGATCTAAATCTTGGTTGATACCTACAGAGATAAAGCAAAATTCTGCAAATTTCTATGAAAAAACAAAAACAAAAAACATGCTTGAATAGACCACCCCACCAAACTTACTCAGATTGGAAAGATTTATTTCTTCTCTGGGCCTATCAAGTCTGCTGTGAGTGCAATCTGTATGTTTATGGAGATAATCTGAAGGCAGTGGCAAACCATGGACTATGAGGAGAATGGTGGCTTGACCTTGAATGCAGAATGGTTGAGGTTGGAAGGAACTTCTGGAACTCATCTGGTCCAACACACCCTGCTCAAGCAGGGTCATGTACAGCCAGTTGCCCAGGGCCATATTTAGGTGACTTCTGAGCATCTCCAGGGATAGAGAATCTACCACCTTTCTGAACAACTTGTGCCAGTGTTCAATCACCCTCACAGTAAAGACGTGTTTCCTGATGTTTAGATGGAACCTCTTGTGCTTCAAGTTTGTGCCCATTGCCTCCTATCCCATCACTGAGAAGAGCCTGGCTCCATCCTCTTTGCACCCTATCTTCAGAAATTTGTGCACATTGATTAGATGCCCCTGAGTCTTCTCTTTTCCAGGCTAAACAGTTTCAGCTCTAAACAAAGCTGGGATATCATCTGTAAGATAAGATATCAGTCATTAAGATAAGATCTCATCAGCCTACCACTGTGAGAAAATGACGTCCTGGATTTTTATTTTTTAACTCAAAGACCAATATGGAAAAAGGTTTTGCCTTTTTTGTTCTAATACAGGGATCTTATAATACTGTAGCCAATTAGATTATTAAAAACTGCACAGTGCTGAGCAGTCTGTACTATGTTGCCGTAACATCTTATTACATATTTCTGGACGTATCTCTCCCCAAGGGGTAAACATCTCTTTTGGACTAGCTGAAAGAGCCAGCATGAGAAACAGAGGCTGAAGCCAGGACTTGTCCTTTGAGTTGGGGAGCTAAAGAGAGGCCTATTTTCTTGCTTTAAGGGATTCATTTCCTGGGAAACTGTATAAAGGTCAGAAGCGCATTATGCTCTATGTGATTGTGAAAAAGTCTCTGGACACTGATGTTACATAAATATTTACAACTGCTATTACTAACCAAACCTGTTTGCAGCCCCTATTCTTCCCAAGGAAAAACAGAGGATAACAGAGAAGAATTGACCTGTGAAGAATAGTAACAGTGAAAGTCTAGCCTGAAATCACTAATGGAAACTGCACGTTTATCTGAACAGGAAGAGACATTAAAAAAAAAAAAAAAAAAATCAAGGAGCATCTGTAATTTTCCAATGCAGATTACAGAAGACTGCAAGTCAGCTGTGACAACAATGATAACAGCACCATGCTTTTGTTTTCTTTATTTTACCCTTGAGCAGATAACCTTTCATATTTTAGTAGAGTAGACACAGTGGTGATGATGTTTTTGTGATATTGCAAAACTCCATTTTCTCCTCATCCCTCTGGGATCAAATTCATCCATGTCACTTAACCACAGCACAGCTTTATAAAGAACAGAAAGGCTAGAGGCACAGCAGTTCGTGAGGACTCAGATACAATAATATCTATTGTTTGTATCAAAAGCTAGCTGCCAAACTGTCAATAAAAGGATATTCATAAATGACAACATACTAATTTGGTGTCAGAGAACTCAAGCAGAGGTGGTGTTTGGCCCATTAATTTTGTATTTTTAGGTGATCTGGGACACAAACAGGCAACTTGCAGCTCTGGAAGATCAATAAGCAGTTCATATAAGCCTCCCATTAAGTATGCTGTATCAGAGAGTTAGTGGCACGACTGTGCTGGTGAAGAGCTGCTGGGCAGCTGTGGAAGGAAGTGAATCAGCAGTGTTTGCTGGAGCAGATATTGAGTCACTTTGAGATCCAGCCACATGCTTAGGTTTGTTGATGAACCCTGACGCACAGTGGAAGCATGGAGATTTATGAAGAATTACTGTTTTTCCTTTTTTGGGACTACTCCTAGAATTCCTCTTCCTTTTAGCTCTCAGAATTGAGTGTTAGCTGTCCTAAGGCAACTGTGTGCACTTTGGTGGTGCTTAAATCTCTAAAGAACTTGTGAATGCCTCACCCACAAACTACAAATATATGGGTGTTAAAGCACATTACATTAATATAATGGATGTTCAAATCGAAGAGAAGAACCGCTTTCAAGCCAAGCCTTCTTATAGAAGTGCAGAGCTGGGAGAAATCCCCAGAGTCTATGACATTTCAAATTAAACTTGGAATAGATTTACCATAGTCATTCCCCTCGTTTGACAGTAGAAACTCCTACCACCTTCTAGGCATCTGGTTTTTATGACACAAATTTATTTGCTGAGTTTTGCACCTGGAAGAAGGTGCAAAAGATATGCATAAAAGGGCATCATATTTTATGCTGTGTGATCTCGATTCACCTAGGTTTAAAAAATACACTTTGGCCTTAATGAGGGCCAACCCAATATTAACATTATTAAAAACTACATTGTGTATCTGTCACTGAAAATAAACAAGACAAAACATAGGAGAAACCAAAAAGATCATGCAGAAGGCTGTTAATGAATTACACAGTGTTCAAAAAAATCAGTTGTATTTATTTTGCATTGATTTTCCAACTACAATCTGAGATTTCCACTACCTCCCTTTCGTATCTCTGTTGCCTACTGAAACAGTACTTGAGAGCGTATTTATCACTACAGAGTCAGCAAAAGGCTGATGACGAAAAGGCTGACCAAAGGCTGACAGACCAAATTCGATCTAACAGATTCCTTTCCTGCATTTTCTTCTATAATCAGTTCTACCACATACCGACACTCAGACTGGCCTACTCAGGGAACTATTTTTTTCATGATACACATTCCAGAACTTGTCTTTCTGAAGACCGTACACTTTTCATTCACTGCATTGCTGGGAATCCAGCTATGTATATTTCTAAATCTTGAACCCTGTACCCCAACAGGTTGTGCTTTCTAACCACTTTTTTCTCTCTGTGTGGAATGTAAGTCCAATGCAGAAGCTTAAGGCTCACACAACTGCTTCCTTCTGGTTTACTGCTATGGTCAATTTTCAAAAGTTAATGCTCTAGGATGCAAGTAGCACAACGGGAATAAGAAAACAAGAAGAATAGATATGGGTATATAAACAGGAGCTAGACTTGTTGGTTCTTCTAAAATGGCATAACTTATCAGAAGATTTCTGAGAACTTAGTGGTATTTAAAATCAAAGAGTTCCAGTTTGTGATTGACAGAAGGGCCAAATGAGCAGGTCTGGCATTCCACAGATCAAACAACAGTTGTGCTTATATAAAGACTTCAGCAAGCAGATACACTATTCATTTATGCCATGTGAAACCTCACCAGAATAGTATCTCTTGATCAATGTTAAAGATGCTTCAGTGTGTTTCTAGATTAAAGTTGCCCTTGCTAACATTGGCAATAAAACTGGAAACATGGGCACTTAGAACTGCCTCTAGTTCTCCTTTTCTGGTTTCCAACACAAGAAAAAGAATAAATGCATCCAAATAAGCTATTGCATGTAGAAGTTTCCCTAAGAAAATTGAACATTCAATTACTATTAGGCACTTCTACATGCTCTGCCTCATTGCCATCCACCTACTAATGATCAGGCAGCAGAAATACATTACCACCTTTGGCAAGCACAAGCACATAGGTGATGAAGGACACTTTCAGTTACTTCCAGGTTCTTTAAAATAAGATTCTCCACTGTGCCTTTTGACAACATAACATTTGCTTCCTGTATTAAATGACACTTCCTTTTCCAGTTGAGGTATTTGCAAAATGCCATTCATACAATTGAAGGCTTCAAGAACTTTGCACGCAAAGAAACGGACAAAGGGTAGTGCTGGGTACAGATGTAAAAAATTACCTCATATATTGAGATGGGAGGGTAGGTATTATCTATGTAAACCTGCTTTTGGTTAACAGACCTGTTGGTAATTCTTGGTGGTGCTGTAAAAGAAATATTTTGTTACCATTGTTCAATTCAGAATAGAAGCATGTCAGACTCAACAAGCAGGTTTGCATCCCCATGTGAACATCAGGACAGCTCCATTCCCACATTTCTAAGCAGTGATCTCTGGTGCACTGAAATATAAGAGACACCAACAGTATGTTTCTTCTCTAAAGTGCTACTGCAGAAGCTGTGTGGATGTGACATTCATCTGGTCCTTTTGTTTCTGTGCCTTTGTCATTGCAGCTCTCCACGTCGTGAAGTCCTGTCATACTGTTTTTGCCATCATCCATTAAGTCTTCTGCCAACTCTGTGCTCTTCTTGTTACACTGACAGAAGTCACTGGAGCTCTCCAGTAAGTTGATGCAAAATTTGATGACCAGTGCTAGCCAGGCCATCCCAAAGAGGATCCAAAGAGAGATTACATTCTTGTACCAGCCTGGATAGGTGCGGTCTGGGTTCATCCCTACAACAGAATCACCCAAAACATTTCTACATTGAGTCAAGACTACCTCAAAGGAGGCATTTCATAAAAAGCAGAGACAGGGGACAGAAATATGACCTAATATTAGTGATTCCTATATAGACCTAGGAACTGTCAAGATTACCCATAAAAAAAATTCAAAATTAGAGCTATACTAAAAAGAAGTTGTTCACATATTTAGGTTCATAGTTTCTTTTCTTCATTTATCACTCAGCTTTACAACATTATAGTAGTATGTAACAGGGGCTCTCAGCAAGCCGAGAGGTAAGCAGGTTTTATGTACTGGTGTACATACCTTGTTAAGCCAGATGTGAGTTACTGAGTCTCTAAGAGAGGTAATGACCCAAACAGTACTAAAACCTGTAGCAACAACTGAGCCTTGGAAGACAGCTTGAAATTATGTTACCTCTGCCTGATTGCCCAGTTAAGTAGTTTGTGATCCTCTTGGAGCAGTCATATTTTTGGCTAAGCTAGTGTCCGTAGTAATATTAAAAATAATAATACAGACAAAGGAAAGGAATGAGGAGTGATCTTAGTCTTACAGAGTACCTGGGCTGCAGTCTGGGGCACATTAAAAACTACTGAAAGATACAAGGTACAAACTAGAGGCAGCAGAATCTCTGCATTGGCTTTTTCTCTACTGCTTGTCAAGTCTTGTTATTTATTTTCCTTACCTTAAAATTTTTTATCACTTTATAGCTGAATACCTGCAGCATGGCAGATACTACAAAGCACCTGATTCTTTTGGGACAGAGCATGAGGAGTTAACACGTACGACATGGTGCCTCTGTACTCCTGAAAGTCACACCCTGTCCCAAGTTGCAATGAAACTCACACATAGGGCTGGGTTGAAACAGGACATCCACAGAGGCAGGTATTATTTAGGTGTTTATCACCTGTGACTGGTCCTATGTAGTAATCCTATCCTGTCATTGCCTGCACAGACCAGCAGGTCCCAAATTGCAGTCCATGAACTGTTATGGTCTACAAGATTATGATAAAGCAGTAACTGGTCAGTGAAGCCACATTAAATTATTTGCACTTGGTATTGTTATACAGTACATAATACGTCGTACACATTCTATATACATTGTATGTATTTTCAGTATAATGGAACTGCAAGGCATTTTGAGGTTGTCACTAGCCACTGATGAATGTTTGCGAACTACCAACCACTTCTGTGCTAACTACTCTTTGGGCTGCTTTTCTATATCAAGGTGAATTTCTGCCAGAAGGAGTCTTAGATTCAACACCCAAAACTGCAGCTGTGTCTGAAGGGAACATCTGGGCATCACTCCTAGCATGTGATATCCCTCAGAATTTACCTGGCCCAGAACAGTGCCAGGAATCACAATAACATGGAAACACTGTGAACACTGTGACAGTCACAAACTAATGCATGAACTCATGCTGGCCTTGCTTATTTTTATGTAGAGACATAAACTACAAACACAAGATTGTAAGGCCAAAATGGTCTGGCCTCTACATGCCACAGGTCACAGACATGTATTCACTTATTCCCATATGAACCTAGTGTATCTATGCTGGTATGCTAGTTACTAAGGTACCACAAAGGTGAAGGTATGCCTGGAACTGAGAAGGTGTACTAGAGAAGAACTTCAAAAGTAGTTATCAGGAACTGAGAGAAATAAACCTGCTGCAGTGCAGAGTTCAGAAGTGTCTATAAAATGCTGAAGTGGCTAGCTTCTGTTAAGCTCCACTTGGATACCCTTACCCAAGATAACTTGATTCAAGGTAGATAAAAGCTTGTCTACACAAGCTCTAGTCATAACTTTGACACATTATAGACAAGTTCTATGGTAATGCCACTGATTTGTCTAAGCACCGAGCAAGCACTATGAAGAAATGAAAA
Organism: Oxyura jamaicensis; assembly: GCF_011077185.1. Lineage (NCBI taxonomy): Eukaryota > Metazoa > Chordata > Aves > Anseriformes > Anatidae > Oxyura > Oxyura jamaicensis. The sequence continues at coordinate 27,083,910 of NC_048895.1, forward strand.
TAAAGAATCCATAGTAAGGTGTTTACATCTTTATGTCTCCCAGGGATTCAAGGGTGCATGTGTTTCTATAATCAATTTCTTGTTAATGAGAAAGTCTTTATCAAAAAGGTGTGTCCTGGGTTTCAGCAAATGCATCAGGCATGGGTCCAAGCCCATTTCCTCTGACAGAGTGTTTTGGCAACCAAAACTAGACTGTGCCTGGTGCCTGACAGTCTACACCTAAGTGACTTAAGTTGCCTTTTAGAAAGCAGTTGTCTGGGGTTTTGACAGGGGAAACGTTCACTGTCTGATGATGGTAATGAAGAGTAGTGTCTGCTTAAAACTGAACACCGCTGGTGCATTGGTGTGCACCAAGTGCACCATCAGCAACTGCTGTGATTAAAAACAGCACTCCGGGCTGGCATTGTACTCATTCAAGAGATAGATCACCTGAATGCTGGAAGATTACTTATTGACATGGAAATGATTGCTTTGTGCTTTCACATGTGGCATTTCTATCTCAGAAATCATGTCTTCTCCAACCTGTCCAATACCTACCTACCACAACAGATTTATCATCAGGTGTGTGCATTGCTAACGGTGTAATACTGCCAATGAGAAAATTTGATAAACCATGATTTTCACTTTGATGCTGAGTAGGTGAAAGCAATGAAATTGGAACTACTCACCAATCACATAATCTCCAAACCCAATAGTGCTGAGAGTAATGAAGGAATAGTAGAAACCCTCTTCGTAAGTCCAGCCTTCTTTGTCAGAGAACAACAAGGGAGGTAGCAGGAGGAACAATAATAACCCAGATACTAGTGCACAGGTCTTCATCAGCAGGGCAGCTTTTATCTAGTAAAACAGAAAAAAAAAAAGAAAAAGAAAAAGAAAAAAGACAAGACTTCAAAGGTGGCATGGAAAGTAGTGCTACTTTTTCTGGTTGAAGATGATATGATGTCGGACTCCATAAAAACACACAAACATTCAGCACATTCCACTAGAATAAACAGGATGGCTCTTCCAGTCAACACAAACTCGTCATTACTTTCATGAGTCCTAGATTCATGCAATTTTAAAACCTATCTGACAAATGCTCCCGCATAACCTACATATGTAATTCTAACCACAACTGATGATAAACAAACAAGCTATCTCAGAATGGGATATCCGTGAATGCCTCTATGGCTCTGGCAATTCTGTTGCTGTAAGGGAAGCCATTCATCACAAAAGTTCCATCATTTAGTAAATGTCCTTATCTGACACCTTCCACGGCTGTCATAAACTAAATTTATTTATTTCCAGTTATTCCTGAGTATTATTGCCTTTTTGGCCAAGAAGATAGGCAGGCTGTCCTTGTTAGTCAGAAGATCCCAAATACCAGACAATGTTATTTGTCTCCTGAGCTTCACAGAGAAGCATACCGAGCCACTGCTTACCTTCCAGTGAAACATCTCCTCTAGGCGATGGGCACAACGCTGAACCCCCAACAACATCACCTGCCCGATTTCATTCAGGAGGACAAGGTTCAAGGGGATCCCAAACAGCGCAAACAAGATGCAGAAGATTCGACCAGCCACAGTGCTGGGGCTTAGGTTCCCATAGCCTGGACAGGGAGGAATCAGGTGTTAAATCTACAACGTTCCCTGCTTGCTCTCCTCACCTAGAGGGGGTGAACCCTCCATCTTCTATAAAAGTTAGAGAAGGTCACTGTTCCAAAAGGACCTTTTTTTTATAAATAACTGTAAACTACATCTATTGTTTGTCATATCCTACTTCAGGCTGGAAAATAACATTTCTTCCCGTGCCAATTTTATTTAGTTCCTTTTCCATTTACCAGTGAATTTCCTCTCCCCTACCCACTGCCCTGGCTAGGATTTGACGTAAATGCAAAACTTCCGTTTAGTTCAGTTTTTGTAAGCGTTGTTGGCATCGGGTTTGCTGGTAAATGATCCTGGATGGCTGTCAGATGGTCTCTGAATCAAAACAATACTGTTTTAATAATACCTTTGTCCCACAGGACTAGTGAACTTACCACTGCCTCCTTGCTTACAATCCTTTTTGTGCCATAAGTATCAAATGCTCCTTATTCTTAAATTATAAAGTTGTTTGCCATGAGCCAATAAAGGCAAAGAATCTATATATTTAACCTGAGTAAAATACTTAAATTTCAGATATAAAGAAAAAACAAAAACAGTTTGAAAGTTTGGTATTTTTTTTCCAATTGCACCAATTGATCTAATGCAAGATACTGCCTAGCAAGCATGGCTTTGCTTGTATCATGGCTCAGACAACCATGGCTTCAACAACAATGCTGCAATATTTGTCTTTATTCCCCACATGTTATTTTAAAAATATCCTGTAAATCCGTAGACTTACACTTTTTAAAATTTCAGGTGTTTTATGCCATGAGGAAAATCAGATCTAATTCTATTTCAGAGGATGCTTTAAAGATGAGGAAAGGACTAGCACATGAGGAACACTTGAACAGTGACTTAACCAATTCAGAGACCTTGACTAGATTTCAGTATCACCTTCACTCTTCAGCAATTTGTGTATCTCCATATACAAGATTGACATAACCTGGATAAACTTATCTTTTTGCCATGAATAATGCTATGACCTCCCAGCGACACACAGCTTTTGGCTTGGTGGAAACCTGGAGGTGCTCCCACCAGCGATGCCTTGCTAATGTGCTTGCAGATGGTGTATCTCTGGGACAAACGAGCAGCCCCCAGGAGGAAGAGGTCCAAGGGCTGGGCTCTGTACATGAGAAAAGCAGGCACAAACACCCACTGTCGGCTACACAGGATCCCATTCCTTCAGTAATCTCCATCCCATGCTGACTGCAGTAAGCCACCGACCAACTACGTAGAAAGACGTGCCACTATGAACTTGTGACTTCTACATATTCTGCAATGAGATTTGTTCTGACAAAATCTCTCACCATAGGCAACTCCACAAACAATTATGCACATAGACTAGCAAACTACCCCCAGAAAAACGTCTGTCAGAAAACCGTTTTTTAGTATGTATTTTCACCTCTTTCCTATCCCAACAAATTCTAAACTTTACAATCCGGATGGCTTCCCCTCCAATAATTTTAAGTTTGAATGCTTTGTAAGTCCCTGTTTTTAACGTACACGGTAACGCACCAAAGCAATGCCTCCAACAGCCTGTGCCTAGGAAGGGGGAGAGCCCCTGGGAAAGAATGGGATGCTGTTACGTAAGTATGGGTTGTTTTGAAATACAGTCAAACAAAGGGTCTAAATTAAGACCACAAAGCAGCCTTAATTCCAACGCCGTGTTCTTCACTTAAGAGCAACTCTGTGCTTTTATGTACTCGCCCCTCTCATGTAATTGCTGACAGTCTTTCTACTGGATTTCACCCTTTCTATACTAACAGGTATGAGACGCAGGCAAGTAAATCAGACAGATGTTCCCATGAAAATGAATTTGAGGGATGTGTGCCTTATGTGATGCGTGTCACACTGACTATGCCGCATTTCAGTGGACTGGTTCTAGTTTTCCTCTTTCATGATATTTAGGATGATTTGCAGGTTGGTCTGGACTGACGGGACAGAGCAGGGTTGCATTTACTGTAAGGCTGAAACCTGAAAACGAGTCGCATACACCCATGGACAGCCATTCCCAAGGGTTGTTTTCTTCTTCCCCTTCTATGTCAAGTTAACAAAGGCTTTGTAGAGGCTTGGGCAGTTCTTTTTACCATAGCTTTCCAGGTTATTCAGCCTCTGCAGAAGAGGAAAAAAAATAATAAAAATTCAAGAAAGGGAGGAAGAAAGGTCCGTAATCTCAGGTCACTGGGTAAAGCACAGGATGCTGGGGACCCCACATAGTACTAAATAGAGAGCATCTAAGGTTAAGCTGTACATTGCATTTAATTTAGAAGAACAAATTCAATGATGTAAGAAGATCCAATGTGTACAGGGAAGTCCAGCACTCCAAACACCAGACCTGCTTTGCATATGATTTATCTAGTGCCCTTGGGCTCAGTGGCTCAAGACAATTTCCTGAAGACTTGGTGAGCAGCTGCTGTAAACATGCCAAAAAATCCACATCCCATTAGCCTTTTAGACAGGATGCAAGGTTTGATCAAACAGCACAGGAGACTTGAGATTACGTAAAATAGCTAGAAATTTATATCTGGCTGATGATTTACCCTTGTTTTTCGGCTAGACAAATAGGTATGAATATAGCTGTATGTGAACCTCAGTTATTATAAACCTCAAGCAGGAATGGATAAATGGGAATTATTCTCTTCAATAAAGGGATTGAGGGTAATTGGTGTTCTATACTGCTGTGGGCTATACATCAGAAGATCTCCACCAGCTTCAAAGACCAAAAAAAACTGCAGCGTCAGCAGTGTCACATCCCTCACAGACCTGCTACTGGGATCTCACCTCGTGCATGCCTGCCCCAGGGGACACCGAGGGATGCTCACCAAAAACTACACAGAAATCAAAGTGCAATTGTTTTCACTCAAGCAGCAGGAAAAAATTTCTGTATAGCTGCTCTCATTTTGAAATAAAGTTATACTTAAACTTCCTTAGAAGAAGCAAAATAAGAGTTTTAATTTCTAAACAATCATATCCACTTTTACTCATGTGCTTCTGTTACACACCTTCAGTAAATGCAGCTTCATTTCCTACTACATTCCTGTGCATAAGAGATTCAGAGGCTCTGAGGACTTGCTAAGGGAAAGAGACTGAAGTATGATTAATGGAGTATTAGCGAAATATCTCTAAATTCACATGACAATATCCCACTTGCAGAGCCCCCAGTTCAGCAGATGCAACTGCTGCTTTCTGCTACTGACAATGGGTGGCTTTTTCGGCTCCAGTTCTCACTGCTCAGCCATAAAGGAATATCTTAAGCAGAAAGCACTTAGAATGAGAAAAAGAAAAAAAAAAAGAAGAAAAAAAGTGTGTTTTGTCAGTTGAAAACAATCTGAAAATTCACCAAATTTCAGCTGGGAAATAAACAGCGTTAGATTGTCACAAAAAAAAAGCCAGTGAAAAGTCACTTCTCTAGCCAGTACCTTTATCAGTGGTTTGTGCATTCAAACATGTTCTGGGGGAGATTTTGGTTTAATTCTTTCTCCTACCTGAGTGGATAGAACCCATAACTTCCCAAAGGAGTGTCAGGATCTCAGGGTAACAGGATGTTTTCGTGTAGGAGTAGGGAAGGGCTCTCAGCCTCTCCTGCTGGCAGTATTTTGCTTGGAACACTCAAACACTCGGCAAAGCCTGGGAGCCAGGTACCTTGCCTTACACAAGTCTTACACAAGTGTCTGATCCACAGGGCTGTCGGGCAGTCCAGTGAGGGATGCCACTGCTATGATTACGTTATTTTGCGTTACACATTTAACTGCTCTGAGAAAGATGTTCCACTTGGCAGCTGAGGAGATCTCCAGTGAGCCTCAATCCTGTTCTCCCAGGCACAGAAGGAAACTCCACATTCTCTTACACCCTCAGGCAGCTCTCAAACCATCAGCCTCCTGGCAAGAAGTATACTGCCAGCTCCTCCCCTAACACTTTTCAGAAGATCTGAACTTTTCTTTCACTTGTACTCTTTAGAAGTAACCTGAATGTTTTAATTCAGGCTAAATGAGAGTTGTGTTCATGACAAATTCAAATGTTCCATTGAGTTAAAAATATTTAAATCCAATTTAGATGGGAAAGATGCCAGTGGTGACAGAATCTCAGGAACTGCATCCAATATAGGAAACTTCATTTAGATCCTGGTAGGCTGAACCAGTGGGTATGGGGGTGATGCCTATCACCATTCATTTTATCTGGTGCTATGATAAAGTAGAGACCAGTAACTAACAGGCTGAAAACATGTTTTAGCAGAGTTACTTAGCAGTTTTGGCCCTTTGCAGTTCCAAGCAACAGCAAAAATTGTTTGCAGACTCTTTGAATCTGGGACTCAAAACTCTGTGAAAGATCAGAACAATGCTTGTGATGAGTCTTGCAGTCTTCTGTTTGTTATATTCACACTGTGTATACATTGGAAGCTGTATAGCGTGCTTAGTCCCAACAGAGCAAGATGGCACGTGGTCAATAAAGCAGACTGAATTTGTCAGTTCTTGGGAGATAGCTCAGAGGATGTGAGCGCAATCTCCACATCCCTCAGTGACCTCCCATGGAATGTTGTGCTGCATCCTACTCGGATGAGCCTGTATAGTAGCTCTGCTGGTGCTAAGGGCGGGGAAAAAGATCAGCACATCAAAGGGGCAGTGTCATTCAATGGAAAACTCCTCTGCACATAATGGAGCGTCACAGAGGATTTAAATGTAAAAAATGTCCCTAGCCTGTTATTCCATCTTTTAAAACACCTTGATGTCTTAAAGTAGTTAACTGGTGGGCTAAAGGGCACCCATTCCACAGGAGCTCCATCACATGCTAGGCAGCAGTACAGAAGGTCAAAGTCTTAGAGACAAACTCTTGCAGGCCCAAAGCCCTATGCTGCTAGGAGTACCAGGACTTTCCAGCCCTGAACCGGCTGTTACTCCCCCCCCCAATAGGAACCACTCATGCAACATACTAATTATCTGAAACTATACACCCTCTATCACCCCTCACTCATCAACAGTCTGCCTCTTGCCTCTTTGCTAGCTCCTTCAGGGGGTTGCTGTGGGGAGCTTTCACGCTTTGCTAACCAGAGGAGGGAAGACAGAAGGAAGGTCTTCACGTTCCTTTGTACTGTGAGATGGTTTATTTGCTTTTACTGCTTTGTTTCATGTTTAAATTCATACAAATAAGTTTTGCTGTCAGAAAATGGGAAGGCAGCACTAGTTAATGGTATCCACTCACCGAAGACAAAGCAAGACATTCAGGCTGTGAGTGAACAATATTCTTCCTTCTCAGGCTATAGCACAGGTAACCTCAATCTCAGTCCTTTCCTTTCCATTTCCTCTGAAATTACACCACCCTGTGGTGGCATGACTTTAGGAACTGTGATCTTGTGCCCCACTCTGAACTTGAACTGGCTTTAACCTCTGTCCTGGTAGTCCAAGCTACCTAGGAAGAGAGAGAACATAGAAGAGAGACCGTCAGTAAGGAATAAAGATGTTTGAGCGATAAAACCAACAGCATATTATCTTCTCTTTCTTTAATTCTGTTTAATAGTACATCTCTAAAGGAACTAAGATAATTCTCCAGAACATTAAAGAGAGAAAATTGCTAAAGAAAAACCTGCAGAAAATGAGATCATGTACAGGATCTGGAGTGACATGACAAGCAAATTCAGCTACGAAGGAAGGATGCACAACACTGGGGAGAATGAATTGGAGACGCCAGGACTGCCAATCCTACGTGATCAAAAATTATAAATGCAGTTCCATTCAAATCATGAAATTGGCCAATAATTACGTAGGCTTTGGGGCACTTTTGTTCCATACACATCTCTTCTTGGAGCCTTCAGGATTAGAGTACCAAGTATGTCCAGCCTGCAGGTCAGAACCTTACTATCCTTTCTAAGCAAAACTCATGTACTGCTTTTAATGACTACTGGAAATTGATGAGGCTCTGATTTAAATGGAAGGGAGGGATAACATAGCATAGAGAAGACTGCATCCCAAGTCATAGGGATATAAACTGTGTCATTGGGGAAAGCAGCTAGTGTTCCTCAGAGGATGTCAATGGGGAAAGAAGCTATCATCCCTTCCTGTGGCCTAAAGAGAATTCTGGTGAGTACTTCAGAGGAACACGAAATCCTCACCACAACCTTCTCAAGAAAAGCTTTTCCACTGTGTCAGCTCCTACATAGCTGTGCCTTCCACATGAAGCTTCTTACTGTGAATCACTCTGCTGAACTTCACTGAGTTTTTTAAGCAGGACGTTGTTTCTTTGCTTGACATCACAAAATCAGCCTTATTCCTAAGCCAGGCGGAGATGTCTGGGTCAATGAGGCTGCACCACCTATTATCTCCAGAGCTTGCATCAACTTGCAAAGATGATCATTTTCTTAGACTCAAGGTGAAGGTCTGTGAGGCTGTGGGGTATTCCCTTCTACAGCAAACTGTCATCTACAGAGTGTTAAAACACTAACCTGTACACAGTTAACAATTTAAATTGGAAAACAAAGAAACAAAACCCAAAAATCAAAGGCTCAGTAGTTCAAAGTTATCTGTGTAGTGATGAACAACTGCAAAGTTACTAGCAAAGCCCCTAGAATCACAGTATAGGCTTTAAAACAGTCATATACAAGCAGCTATAATATCTGGTACTTTTGCCCCCTGATATGAAGTTTTCCCACCCCACTACCCCAACTATGGGGGCAAGAAGCCTACTTAGATAAAAAAAGGAAAAAGAGCAGCTTAGGCTTTCACAGAGTAACAGCCAGAAATGTTTAGTCCAGATCTCTGCCAACATCACAAAAAGCCCTTATATTTTAACATGACAAATTTGATTCTCCTTAAGTGTGGTTAACTTAAATTAGACAGTTTAGAATTTAGTCAGGATTAACTATGGAGGCAAGCAAAGCAGCTCTAAGCAGATGCTGCTTTGTACTGGAGGCGAGAAGGAACTGCCCAGGCTTTATGCTGGAAACCCACAGCCTCTGCAGCCCTGTCTGATGAGGCTCCACTGCCATCATCTGGTACAACCCGATGGTAGTAAAACACATCAAACAGAACAGAATGGATGCAAAAGAGCGGGGCAGAAAAATGCTCCAGATCACAATAATTTTATTTTAAGCAAAGCAAAAAAAAACAACATCCTCTGTGTTAGCTCTTGTTTTGGGGCTTAATGTTCTGAAGTCAATGCATTTTCAGTAACTATCAGAGATAAATCTAAATAATGCTCTACGTGGGTGCACAAAGAAAGTGCTGAAATTATAATGTATTTGAAATTGAAGAGAACTGACAGATGTGACGTAAATCAGGAGAACTTTTTTTTTTTAAATGTATTCAACGACTATCTCACCACATCCTCTTCCTCCATGTTTTTTATAATACTGTGTGAGAACACGTCTTTATAATACATAGTGAGAAAAGATGTCAGGGCAAGTTATTCATGGTTTTGGGAACTGGTGACATGCACTGTCAATAATTGTTAGGTATGGTGTCACCTAGTGCAGATACTAAAACCATTTTATTGTTTCCATTCTCTACCTTCCCCCTCCCTTTCCATTCCTCCTTCATAGCTTCACATTACTCATTTGCTTGGAACTTGATTTAACTGAGTTCTTTCATTTATCCAACTATGGGACTTCAGTGTACACATGCAGGCCCTCCGCCAATACAAGTACAAATAAGAAAGAATAAATCGCAAATAACACCTCCAAGGATTTAGTATTCAATATTATGAGTTTTTCAAAATTATTCCTTCTTCTTGTAACAGAAGAAGCTCATTTCAATGTACAATTCACCTCTTAACCTCTCAGACAGCACTAGGCTTGGGAAAGAGATAAAAGAATATAAGAAAAGAGGTTGTGGGGTCTCCTTCCTCAAAGCTTTTCAAAAGCTGCCAGGACATGGTCCTGGGCAACCTGCTCTGGGTGCTCGAGCAGGGGTTGGACCAGGTGACCTCCAGAGGTCCTGGCCAACCTCAACCACCCTGTGATTTTGTGAGACAGGAAGCATAGGTGTTGCAGCACCCTGAAGTGATACTACTTCAGGACCAATAAATTGAGTAACTTAATAGGGATATGTACTGGACTAATTAGCCCTGCATCTAATTAGAGGCCATTACTGCAATGGCAATAACAAAGCGTTCTTAGTTCTAGGGCTAGTCTATTGCGTGCTTAGCCACTGCATGACATAGATGAACTATACAGTGTTATGATATAGACAAGCTGTATGAAGTCCCATAAGCGTGGACAGTACCCAACAGTACACATCCTCATTCTGGCTCCTTTCCCACCTCTAAGGCTGCCCTGTGAGCGGGGAACTCTTACCAATGGTGGTTATTGCAGAAATGGAGAAGAAGAAAGACCCACTGAAGTCCCATCTGCCCAGGCTGGTGGTGTTTCCCTGGAGGGTTACGCCGCTCTTGTAGGCCTCGATGATACCCTGCAAAGAGACAATAACATGAGATCCCACAAACCCAGAAAAGCCAAAATCCAGCATACTGGCTGCAAGGCAAAGGGCATCTACAGAAAAAGAGAAAGTTGCACGTGCACATGGTGGATCATACAGGTAAACATGGAAGAGACTGAAGGGCAAGAGCTGCTTAGAGAAAGCCTAGCCAGATAGTTATTGACTGCCCTACAGCATACATCCTAGGAAAAGAAAGTGTTTCCAGATGGCATATTCTAAAGGCAGAACCTTTAGCAGCAAGTAAACATGCAAACATAAATTATACCTGCTGGATACCTTGTGTACACTGGGGTGGAAAGCATGTAGCATAACATGACAGAAACTACACAGGATGGCCAGCCCACTAGTATTCTGCAACTTGTCCCTACCACACTACTCCAAGTCTGAATAAATGGATTGGATTAGTGGGATGCCCAGTTCTGTTCAAACCACCTGGAAATGACTCAGATGCCATTATGGCAAAGTATATAGAATTATGCCAAAAAAAGGTAACAGACATTTTAAGAGTGCCCATGTCTGACTACGCATTCTCATGTCACTAAAGTTAATGACATTGAACCTAGTTGTGTTGAAAATAATGTTAGTCACAGCACGTACGCTAAGCTTTTCACACCCACAGATCAAAAATCTTTTGGAGGTGATTTCCTTGAATGCAAAGTGTAGTCAAGAATAAATAAAACTCATCCCCTCTGAGGAAGACATGCAGACACCCGATAACGCTGTCCCTACCCTCACTATAAGACTGCTGATAAAGCTTTCATCATTGCTAATAAAAGGAATCACTCTCAGGTTAGACTTGCACCAGTTCTAAGTTTTACAAAGAAACTGTGCTTTATGCATTCATCAAGCAAACCAGTGCCTCAAGCCTGCAAAGCAAAGCAGCTTTGTTCCATTTTACTGACAAAGACATGCTATGCTGTAAGCAATTTCTGATATTATACATGGCTGTGAATTAAAAGCAGTTTCCAGAGGCCCAGGCAGCATCTTTAGTACAAGGACCATTACCTTTTTCTTTTTTTTTCCTCAAGAGCTACTAGTTCTCACACTAAGAATAACCAACAGATCTTGAGATCAACATATATTTTCTTCCAAATAAGAAACACCATTTGAGAGTCTCTTCAGGCTTATCTTCATTTACTCATAACTCAAGGCAATTTAAACAATTCAGGGTTGCATCATAACCTATTAAAGTCTGACAAAATGCTCTTCTGCTTTTCTCTGCACAAGATAGAAGAGAGAGCCCTAACTCTGAGAGGGGCTAAGGACCAGATGCTGTATTACGTTAGGCTTCCTTCAGTGAATTGTTGCCTTGAGTGGAGCAACACATTAAAAAAAAAAAAAAAAAAGAGGGGGAGGAGGGGAGGGGGAAGAAAGAGAGAAGGAGAGAAAGATTTTATATCAGGAAGTCTCCAGCAGCAGGATTTATTTTGAATAGTTTGCGTATAATTTCCACTTCTTCCACAGCCAGTGTCTACACTGGGGTTTGTCAGTCTGTATAGGATGCAGGCTCTGACCTTCCTCTGTTCTCCGTGGTCTCTGATGATGTTTGACCTCAGGTTTAAGAGCAGCATAAGCAGTTCTACAGTTAGGAACGAGGGTCCCCAAAAATACAAAATAACTCCCCAGATAAATCATATGCCAAGGGAGACATTAGAAACTTAAATAGATGACAAATCTGTATTTTCCCCTTCTCCCTGCCCATCCACGTGAGGAACTATTGATTAAATCTGAAGACAAAAAATTTGCTATTTTCTCAAACTTTCCTTGTGCAGCCTGTCATCTCAGCAGTTCCATATATTTAGTCCTAAAGGCGTATATACATGTTGGAATGCCAACAGTCCAGCTCTCAGATAAACCATCAGCTTGATTAGATGGATGCAAAAAGCCTCTCTGTGTACAGCATGTGTGTTTTCCATTCTCCTGACTGATGTCCTGGTGGAACAAGCTCAGAAGTTGACAACATTACATGATACCAAATTTTTAAAGCCAGAAACTTCAGACACCTTAACTCCAGAGAGGATAAGAAACTGTGACTGAATTGGCCCAGAGAAATGAAAGTTTCTCCACATAGAAAGCGGAAATCAGCAAACTGCACAGGATGTCATGTGAGAAGCAAGGAACCAAAGCATTAAGTGCTTAATTTCACATCATTGCATCATTTCAGTTCTGCATGATTTTGGACAAGAGACTGTGCAGGTGTAAGCAGCCATGCTAGCTTTGCAGTGATTTTACTACAGTGAAATGTCTGAGCTGTGTTAACTTCCCCCAAGGTGGTGCTACTGCCAGGAACTACAGAGTCTGCAGGTAGAATCAAGTGCTCGCACGGAGTATCACGATGATCCTGCACTCATCTCTACAAGAAGGTAACACAACTCACTGACTGGCACAGAGCAAGCACTGAGCCTGCAGGGTGCCCCCTGCTTCTGTTTCTGGGGTTGAGGTTCTTCACATACTTACAGGAGGTCTTCAAGAGCCTTCAGCAGTAAGCCTCTGGCTAAGTACTTCCGTGTTAAATCTTGTTATCAAACATCCAGATAACGTGATTGACTGTGAGGATCATTGTGACTGTCACAACCTGATACAGGGATCACTGAATAATGAAAATCCAAACCACTTGAATAAACTATCACTCCCAGGAGAAATGTCAAGTTGAATACTGACAGGATAAAAGAGCTACTGATGCAACCCCGAAAGTGGAGGATTCTTAGAATGTGGAGAAAACAATTCTAACTTTTTTTTTTTTTTAAAGCAAGACTGTTTTATTACAATATTCAGAATCAACCTCTGATGCACAGCAACAATGTTGGAAAATAAAGATTTATTCCTCTGGGAAGAGCAGAAGTGATGGAGCTTACAGATGTGCCCATATAGACAGATTTGTAAAAGAAATCCACAGATGGCTATTAATACACAAATATTACCTCTGGCACAGCAAGCTATTGGATTGCAAACTCCTAGAGGCTGAGGATTCAGAGAAATATCAGCGCATACTTGCCCTAATTTCATAGGCTTATCACATCTGCTTTTGGTTACTGCTTTTTTTTCCACACACACACACACACAAAAAAGTGGTTTATAATTTTTGATAGAACACACAGGAGAAACGAAGATAATAAATGATCAAGTAGAACAGCTGGGTTCTCCCAGCTTTTCCCATTGAAGAAGCACTGTTATAGCTCTGCTACAACAACGAAAACAAGCAACCACCCGAAAAAAAAAGTATTGGCCTGTGGGTGCAAGACTTAAAGAATCAAATCACATACATTAGGTGACATCTGCTTGGTCCCTTTAGCCTGGCTTTGAGAACCAGACATTTTCAGCTTTGTTTTGCATTGATTTGGGGGAGAAATCCTAAGGATTTTTGTTTTTCTCTTAATTAGGATAATCATTCATATGATGACTTCTCTAAAGCCTGATGCATTAAAAGGTACCTAGTAGAAGCAGGGTTTCAAATCCAGTTTTTGAAAAAGTGGTATCTGCCTGACCTAATACAACAGTCACTGTCACCAAATGCTTGAACACAGTCAGTCTTAAACTTGTGGGGTTTGGGCTTGGTATTTCACGAACTTGAAAGGTCATGCATGTAACTCAGATGTATAGAAAGGAAACAGTGGGTGGTTAAAAGTCATAAAAAAAACAACAACCCAGAACTCAGTTCTGCTTTGGTTTCTACAGACAGACAAGCTACACAACATAGGAAAGTAACTTTTCTGCACTTACTTCCCCCCTCTAAAATAATCATAACTTGTGGGTCACAGGGTCTACTGCAAATACTTTGCTGACAAATCCTGTATCATATTAAACCTCATATAGAGGTTTCTACGGAATTGCTATAGGACTTACAAACGAGGAACTTTGAGACTCTTGGTCTTCATAAGTCAATGAAACCTTGGAAGCTGCCACATTTTCTCAGAAACTAGGCTGCTCTTTTTCTTGATAGTACCATGCAAAGCCTACTTGCATGGTCAAGAGTCATTGTAGCTGGCAATTAGAAAAAAGGCATGAATTAAATGTTTAAATGTAGATGTCTGTCCCATCACCTTTGTGAATATGCTTGCTTTGGGTTACTTACATTCGGCCTCCACCTTGGTTTTGCTCAACCACGAGCTCTGAAGTTTGCACTTAGGAACATCTTACACTTAGTAACGCTTGCAAGTGCACCCTTTATGTTAGATCATTACATCCCACTACAAATTAAAGCCTAGTTTTGTGTTCTTCTGCAGGGAATTCCCTCCTTTGATTCAAGCTCACTGGTAACTCCATGAGGAAGCTGTGGATTTCTGCTGACTCCCTTATCTGACGTGCCTCAGACATATCAAACTTATTTTAGAATGGCAATAACCTTCTTTCCTTCTCTCTATTCAATTAGAATAACCATTACTGGTTCTTTCTCCAGGAGCATCCAAATACAAGTGTCCCTACTGCAGTTAAAGAAAAACAATATATATATATAAATATATAAATATAATATATATAAAATCACCGCTTCATCCTGACTGCCTTTCAGCCCTTTTCAGCTCTGGGGCTGTACTTTCACAAATGACTGACAATGAATGCTTCACTCCTCCTGTAAAACCATTCCACAGGGCTTTGCCCCAACAAACTCAATGTAGCTACAGTCATACCAGCAAAAATTAAACTACCTGTTTGAATTACACTTCCAAAAGAGATTTTACTCTTCAGAGAAAAAAAAAAAAAAAAAAAAAAAAAGAGAGAAAAAGAAGAAGTGAGGAATGAGGTAGCCTACTTAAGTATTTCCAGAAGTTTAATACACACAGCCCATGGACTGTATTTCTCTTTCAAAATTTCTGAGTTACATCTTTTCCTTTCCCAGAAAAAGGTAGGTTTATTCATTTTCCATTTGCTGTGGAGTCACTCTTGCCTTCAGCCACTTTTTTTTTTTTTTTGTCATTCACCGTGTGTACTGTGCTATCAGTTCTGGGCAACTCCCGGCTTATCCACTTCCTCTTTTCTAAACCCTCTTATCACACGTGGGCCCCTCCACCACCAGCTTGTAGCTGGAGCACAGCTTCTGATCAGCAAGGTCTGCAAAGGGGAAAAACATTATTTACTCTGACCTCCTTAATGCCAACTGAAAAATTCATTCTTCACCTCTGTGCTGATTCAGGTGAATTGGGTACAGCTTTCAAAAAAGGCTGACTTAAAGTCAGCAATAATGAATGAATGCACATGTATAATTGAGCCGAGACGCTACCTTCCTTGCAATCTTTACCTTCTCCAGAACATTATGCTTCTCTTTCGATAATCTTCACAGCAAAGAATAAAGTTTTATATAAATGATTAATCAGACTGACTCTGATCTATCTGCTGCCCCCCTTTCTGCCATCCCCTTTTCCCCCACAACCAATAATAAGATACAGAGTGACATGGGGGAACATGAAGCCATGGAAGATCATGACCATTCCAAGGATATCCATGAGAATTCCTAACTCTTCCTGGGACTATGCTCAAAATTTCTCTCATATTTCTGGGCAAAAACATTTTACTGGAGGAAAGTATCATGGAACGAGTCATACAAATGACCCTTTTATAAACTATGGTTCCAGTCACTGTTGTTGTCCTTGTGCTCCTGAACTACAGCGTTTTAGCCAGAGTTCACAGTAAACTTGAGATATCTTTGTAGGCAACAGAAGCATTTCCTAATTGCATTTGGAAGTAGTTCTCCACGAAGCCAAAAAAGCATGAGAAGGGACTGGAGTAAGAAACTTCACTCCCAAGTTTAGTTGAAACTTACACCAGTTAGCTTCACCAGTGAAGGCACCCCAGCTTACACCAGTAAGCTTACACCAGTGAAGGCACCCCCAGTATTTAGATATCTGCTGCTAGTATGATGTCCCAAATCCACCTTTTTAAATACAGGTACTTGACATTACATCATTGACCAGAAGACCTAAGATCGAGTCAACTCACCACAAACAATGGCACATCTGTAGATTTTCTCCTTACCTTCCAAGTCCAACAATGTACCACCATCTTATTGCCCATCCTGCTTTACACAACAATTTCCTACATTTTTTTCCTCTAACAACTTCTGCCAAAGGCTAGCAGATAATGTAAGCACTGAATGCAAAATGTGCATACTCTGTGCAATTACAGAGGATCAATCCCATGTCACCTGTGACAAGCCAATGGAAATTTTGACTAAAGTGGGTCTGATAAAAATATCACTGCTCCACAAGACAAGGATCCAATGCTACTCCATACAGTCCCTTATCACTAGCTGGTGATCTCTGTTGCTCACCCCTTAATGGTCAACCAGTGCCACATCATCTGTGGACAAGATGACTTTAGTAAATTGCATTTGCAGGTTTTTATTTCCTGACAGCTGGCACAAAACTCTGCTGGTTCAATGTCAGCGTAAGCCAAAGTATTGATGAGGATCTTCCAGTCACGTGGGAGCTAGTTGCTCTTTTAATCGTGAACTTCATGTGATTCTAGCTGTTGACTCTGGAGATAACAGTATCTAGGTCCACCTGCAGGCTTTTAGTTTATGGTCCGCCCTTTAGAATTAGGTCCTTTCCACTACACCTTCAATCTTGCCAGGCAAGAGTATTTTTAGTTTAGCTCACCTTTGATCTTTTCCTTCCCAATTTATGTAAATGACATGGCTTAATTAGCCTCTTGCATCTACAATAATAGAAAGTGGGGAGAATAATATAATACAGGAAACAGCTGTGTTAGGTGATAAGGTTACAGGAGAAAAAAAAAAAGGCAAGGACAGCATGTAAAGGACATCCCAGTAACAGGCCAACACAGCAAACACAGTGCTGCAAGTCTGGCACTATGCACAATCTTCTGGCAAGAGATGTGGAAAAGCACAGTGCCTATAGCTCCATCAGTGTCTGCAACCACTGATGATGCTGCAGGAAGAAGAGCATGTTCGGGGGACAGCTCAGCTGCAGTAGTGCTAAGTATACTCCTCCTAGGCAGTAAAACAGAGACTTATGCTCTAGAAGTGCATCAAGCTGGGCAGTGTGCCTAAGACCTCTCCCCCACAAAGGTTAGAATGGGTCTCAGCTCCGCAAGGTGTGACAAGGCAGAAAGCCTTCTTTCTGTGCAGCCCCACTCATTGGACACTTCTGAAAGGGTTCTCAAATCTGGAATCAATATCATTTTTACCTGGACTACAACTCTTGGATAACTTTTCCCCTCCCCAGTGAAGTCCAGTTACTGTTCTTCACTGTACTGAGGGTTCATAATCTGAAATCTGCTTTATTGCATCTGTTTCTACCTTCTGCAAACTCTGTAATTTAGAGCTTCCTTTGATGTGACCTCACATTTTGCTACTTAAAGACCACAACCACATTTACAAGCCAGGTATTGCCCACTTTGTATGTTGCCTAATGTCTCTTGAGGAACTGTTTACTTTTGTCCTTGGTGAACAAGGGTTTGTATCACAGACTTTGCTTACAGCATCAGAAGAATGGCCTAGGCTTAGGTAAGTCAAACCCAAGCATGTGTTTTCCCTGAGCAGATGCTACTGGGTCCACAGTAGAGGGACATGGGTCTGGAGTCTCTCTGTTCTCCTTTATGCTGTCCTTACTCTAGGCATAAACAATAAAAGCCAAGAAAAATGCATATCAGTCTTCCCCATATGCACACACATATTCATATATGTACATAGTAACACACATACAGGATTTTTTTTTAGTGGTGTTGTGGTTTAACCCGACTGGCAGCTAAACACCACACAGCCGTTCGCTCACCCTCCCCCCTCCCTCTCTGGGATGGGGGAGAGAAACGGGAAAGTGAAGCCTGTGAGTTGAGATAAAGACAGTTTATTAAGATAGAAAATAATAATGATAATAATAATAATATGTACAAACAAGTGATGCACAATGCAATTGCTCACCACCCGCTGACCGATGCCCAGTCCAACCCCGAGCAGCAGGCCCCCCCAGCCCGGCTAGCCACCCCTATATATTGTTTAGCATGACGTCAGATGGTATGGAATACCCCTTTGGCCAGTTTGGGTCAGCTGTCCTGGGTTTGTCCCCTCCCAGCTTTTGCTGCACCCCCAGCCTGCCCGCTGGCAGGACAGAGCGAGGAGCTGAAAAGTCCTTGGCTTAGTATAAGCAGTGCTCTGCAGCAATTAAAACATCAGCATGTTATCAGCACTCTTCTCATCCTAATCCAAAACATAGCACCCTACCAGCTACTAGGAGGAAAAATAACTGTCCTAACTGAAACCAGGACAAGTGGTTATGCATAAGCCAGTTGCACGTGCTACTCTCAGTTACTTAGAAAATGCAGAACTGCAGAACCCTGCAGGGGAGGAGCCAGACAGAAAAAATAGCTGTGGGAAGCAGGAACCTACCACTACATAGGTCACACACACTGTTCTATCGCTCTCTCCTCTGCTGTTCAGTTTTTGTTGTTGGTCTGCTATCTCCGGCTCCTTCTCTCTTTTGTTTTGCTAATTAGAAAATTGCTTCCGACCCATGAAGATCTGAGCCACTGAAATAAGAGGATGAGAATTTGCTGGTTTAGCTACCACGGCATGGTTTGCTTGCCTTTCCTCCTGCCCATCCTCACACCATGCTCTCATGCAAGCTCCTCAAGGCAGGAGCTCTCTGCTGCTCTCCATCTGCACAAAGGCTGGACGAGTAGATCTCCAGTTGCGGATGGTAACTAGGAACTAAGCAATAAACAGGCTGTAAAATGATGTTTGTACATTGCTTCAGCAAACTGGGATTTTATTCCATATTGGCTACTATGCGCTTTAAAATAAACATAGAGTTTAGAATTATCTATGATGAAAAGCTGTACGAAAATAACAAGGAGCTGCCAGTAAATGTCAAAGCAATTAAAATTCACTCATTACTTTATGTTTTCACACTCTTTATATGTCTTTCTTATTTGCAAATAATCAGCAGTGTATCTAGAATACAAATTTGTTATCTGAAGAGGGTTATTGATGCATTGCCTGATAAACTCTCTATTAAGCAATTTACTATACAGGGATTTTTTTTTTTTTTTTCCTGAGCACACTTACAGTAAACGAGCAATGTCACACAAGAAATTAGAAAAGAGCACAGGAAAGAAAAAATCCTGTGGATTATCTATTTAAGATAAATTTCTCACTGTGAAAGTTATTGAAAATAGCTCACAAAGTCCTTCAAATGGACTACAGCTTCTCAAAGGAAGAATGTATGCACAGACATTCTATATAAAATGAAACAGAACTTTCTTTTAATGTCCTCATCCAGGGCTTGCTCAGGTCACAATTAAATACTCACAGGGCACAATAAAGAAGTGGCTGGTCTAAAGGGATTTGGGTGGCTGTCCTAAACTCTTGCCTACCAGACAGTATCAAGAATTAGTAGAGATCATCTTGCAGTAAGACAAACCATCAGAATGACATTGGAAAGACCTTTCTACCTCTCAGTTGAGAGGCCTTCTCTACTACTATCACCTTGTGACTCTCATTCACCGAGGTAAACCCCTTGCAGCCCCATGGGCCAGCACTGAATGAAACTCAGTCTGGAGCTGCCTCCATGGAATGCCAGGCTGGTCTGCTCTGATGCATTTCACACCTCCCAGCTGAATTATTTCAAAAGGCTATCTATATTCCTCAGCTGGAGCTGTACATATCAGACAAAATAAATAATGAGTAGGTACCAGAGTAGCTTTCAAGGGACCAAACTTGAAGACTGTAGAAGCGATCTGCACTTTCACTCAGCTACTGACTGCCATGGAGGATTTACCATCTAAAAAGACAAAGGATGAGAGCCTGACACAGGTTCTCAGCGGTTTTGTCTTACTGAAACTCCTGATAAGATTATCCGCTTGATGTGTTTCTGCTTTGTTTATTTATTTGTTTATATCTGCTGAACAAATAAAATGAAGCGGTGGAAATATTTATCTTTTAGGTCTTCTGAGGTCTGATGACCAGCTACCATAATTCCAGCCACTACCAAACACTGCTGGCACCCTCCACCCCACTTTTTGTTTTTCAGTGCCTATTTGAGGTAGGCAGCAACCAAAAGAAGCAGCATGTAACCAACTACCAGAACCCACTGAACTAGAATGCTTTGGGCAAATATTTACGACATTTCAATACTATAGATTTTTTTTTTTTTTTTTTTTTCAAAGAGGGAGTGAATGCAAAGGCCATTTTGCCTGTTTTGTTCATTTTTGTGCAAGATGCAGCCACTTGTACTTCAGTGAGATTGCATTTGGTCCACCTCTGTATTTTGCAGCCATCCTGCAAATATCCTCAGAAACTTTTCTAAGGTTACATCCATGCTGCATTACCAGGATTTTTTCACTTCCCTTTGATTAAGCAGTAGAAAACTGATGAAGGGGGAGAGGTTTGATACTAACAAAAACCCAATCCAACTTGACACACCAAAGCCTTTCCGTTAGAACTCATCGCTTGGAAGCTGCCACGGGGTATATATAACAATTCTTAACTACCTCACCAGCCAGCCTGAGCCACCTGCAATTAACACCAGGTCCTACCCTCATCGCCACCACCTTCCTCCCACCACCTAAACCCCAACCAAAGGTGGCGGGGCCGAGAGAAGTCCCCCGGTAGCTCCCCTCTTGGTGGCCCTCCTGGTGGCCCATGTCGGCGAGGGCAGGAGCTCACCTGGATGAGGCGCTGCAGGGCGGCCCCCCGTAGGCAGGTGTGGTTGGCGAGCAGCTCCCAGTGCTGCTGGAGGAGCCGCCGGGCTGCCTGCACCTCGGCCGGCCTCTCCAGGGCCTGCAGCACGCCGGCCCCCAGCCCCACGTAGCCCACATAGGCCACCAGCAGCACCGGCACCCCCCAGCGCCGCCGCCGAGCCTCCGCCGCCCCCATGGCTGCCGCCGCCGAGCCGCCGCGGGGCTGAAGAAGCCGAGGGCGGGAGGAGGCCGCGCCCGGCCGGCCCACGGCGCCTCCCCGGCCTCCGCCTCCTCGCCGGGCGGCCTCGGAGCTCCGTGGCCCCGGAGGTCCCTGCCCCAAGGCCGGCTGTGCCCCGAGGGAAGGCGGCCCGGCTGTAAACGGGTCCCTGATAACGGAGCTGCCGCCCGGTTCTCCCTCGGAGAGCAGCAGTCCCTTTGGGTGTGTGAAAACTTTCTAGTTTACTTGTTTTAGTGCAGCGTGGGAGCTGGAGGGGACTAAACACACTACATTTCTGAACAGAGTGCCTTGATGTGCTGTGGGATGGTAAAGTCTTCCTACACTGCCCTGTGATTTTCTTGCTAGGTGTTGTTACACCTTGCTAGGGGAGCTACACCTTGCTCAGTGCCCTTACAAATAAGGCAGCGTTCAAGCAGGCGTTGTACCACAGAGCAGTTCTGGTAATGTGCTAACATGTTTTTTTGGGGAGATGCTTTAGGCTAATGAGCATAATCTCGTGCTTTTGCTGACAAGATGCAGAATCGCACATGCGAGGTTCTGCCAGCATGAAACTGGCGATGCTATGCTAGCCCAATTCCTGCTTAGAGACATCGTCCTACACGCTCATAAAAACCAACCAACCAACCAACCTTGTGCTGCTCATTGCTCAGTCTTAACTCTGCCTTTTCAGTGCATTCTTTACTGAATGTTTAAACTGAAAAAAAAGTCATCAATAGTATATCACAGGAAGAAAAGATATTCAAAAATGTACACACTCAGTTTTCTTTCATTTAAGATACAGAATAGACACCTGAGCTGCACTTTCACATTATAACCACATTAAAATCAGACAGTTTGTACAAAGCACACTACTAAATATAACCCTGTTGAAACATTGCTGACTAATCATAGAGCATTTAAGGCTTGCACTCAAATTATGTAAAACAAATTACTCGTGAGGCACAGGGTTTGTAACTACAAGCAAGACTGCATGCAAACCCAGGGCATCAAGCATGTGCTTGCTAGCAGAAATTTAGGGAGGAAGAGATTAAAATTCACAACAAATCTTTGAAGAACCTTGTAATATTTTAACAAACTGACTGGCTGATATTCCCTAGAATTCTCAGAAATGGCACTTTGCAATGTCACTTTGCAATCAGAAATGAAGTGCTGTACACCCGAGGAGGATATGTGTGTGTCAGCCTTCTATTTTAAATCTCCAGAGAGACTGGCTCAAATATTTGCAGATGATGTTCTGGTGTTGTCTGGAAGGTACCAAATTTTGGGGGGATGAGGAAGGGCTTGCTGAGTGAGGTTAAAGGGTAAGTGTGAACCTGGAAGAAGGTTCTTGCCCTGCTCTGGGCTGCTCATGATAGCTGCTCAGGACAGCATGCTGCTTCTCCACTTCACAGATGGGATGTAGACATTGCTGGGACATTGCTTCTGCCACAGGCTGCAGAGCTGAGTTCACGTCCTTCAGAAGTGCTGTCTTCCACACGGCCAGGCTGAGCATCTCGTAGCTGGTTGTGTGGGCTCCATTCTGCACAGGGTTGCACTGGTAAAACAGGTTATTAAGAGTCCCTTTGTGCACTTCTCTGGCTCCTTGTAAGCTGTCATGACTGCACAATTCTTCCACATTATTTTTCTTAGCTGGTCAGTTGATAATTGTTGACCAGCTTTTTGTTAGAGGAATAGTACTTAGAAGCACTTGATCCATCCATGCACAAAAACTGGGCCAGTGCTGCTAGTGTGTAGCTCAAAATAAGCTTTATTACAAATGTGCATGACCTTTAGGATCTTCTTAGGATCTTGAAAAATTGACAAAGTGAGCAAGAAATTTCTATTACTTCTATAACAGAGGGGAGGCCATCAGTATCTTTCTCTTCTCTTTTCCACCATGGCCATATGTTTGAGTTTTTTGTTTGTTTATTTTGAGTCTTCTGGCAGGCAGCTTGAGAACTGCCACAGCTACTGTCAGCCTTACTAAAAGTAGCAGGAGTAAAAGTTTCAGAAAATAGTCCCGCTGTGCTGCAATTTTGTAAATCAGTATCAGATACAGGGATAATTTTGTGGACTGAAGTAAAAGCAACCCAAACTCCCTGCGGTCAGATGTCAAGTAAAAAAGATTTAACAAACACTTTGCCCGTAAGTAGTGTATGCATGCTTTTTATCCCTCATAAACATCATTATCACTTTTTATGGCATGCAACATAGTGTAAAACAGTTTATATCATCACCTTTACACTACCGCATGCTTAATGGCTGCCTGTGACTAGATAAAGTAAGGCAGCATGGAAAAAGGGAAGTGAAGGAAACTGACTAGTTGTAAATTCAGTAGAACTTTAGCTTTGTCTTTCATACAAACAGGCCAGAAATGTCTTACAGTGTTGTCACAAGACAGGTACAGAGTATAGCAATGGTGATGATGTTATGAAGTGCATATACAAATGTTATGTCCAAGAAGAGAGAATCCTGAAAGAGTATGTTTCTCAGGAGGTCTGCAAAGATCCAAAAAGCCAGACAGGACAGAGTTGTCTGCTCTCAGTGACAGAGGTTACAAAGAAAATTGTTGCAGAAATTCATGGGAATGACTGAGGAAAATCAACGCAGAGACCGAGCAGATAGAATCTGTGAGGTGGTAAGAGTAAGACATCAGGGAAATCTCAATTGGGATAAGCATTGGAAAACTCATTTTTTTAAATGAGTAAACTACAGCTGGCATTCTTACATGCCAGCATTTCAGATTTGACAGCCAGGCTGCACTATGCAGGAGTCAGCAATGAACACCAAAGAAAGCAAGCAAGCAAGCACTAAGTCAGACACTAGAGCAAGCATCTGTTGGACTCTCCTTAGAAGTCAAAGTCTAGGACAGAAAATATGTGAGAAGAGATTTGTAACTTACACACAAGTATTTACATGTTTTATGGACACTTCCTCAAAATGAAATATCAAAGTAGCTGCTGAAAGGCTGGCATTTGATATTACTGTAGCTTGCCAGCCACAGATTAGCTTGGGGCTGGTCTGCATGCCCAATCATATTTCACTCAAACTTTTACATTAAAGTTCCACTTCTAAATGAGTTTTAAAATAATTAGTTGGTGGTTAATACGAGTTACAAACATACTGAACAAATAGCAGTGTGTACATAATTACAAGCATATCCATAAAATGTGTTAGTGATGGTTATAAACAATCTAGTATGGTACTCTGGGTGAATGAATAATTGTTTAATCAAGTTTTCATAGTTTACTTTAACACAAAGTGCAACTATAGTTTTCTGTCTCAGTGACAAGCCTACTATAAGGTGTTTGGATGACCTCCTTTGGCTTTTCTGCCTCTTTGGAGGTGGCTGCTGCTACTTTTGTCTTGCAATAAGTGCAATAAAGTCAAACTCCCTGTTCCCCTGCTAGTGTGCCACAACTGAGGATCAGGTTTAACACAAGAGCCTATCAGCCTTGTTTAGAGGTAAATGGACAGCATCAGTCCTCTACAGTGTGTGGTAGTTCTTCAGTGAACTGGCCCAAAGCAAATTACAGACTAGTAATATTTGTAATCTGGCTGGAAATAAGGAAATCTGTTTGCATTGGGATTTAGTTTAAAGTGCTGGTTTTGGGTGGTTGTGAAATGAACTCGATAATGACTGCTCTGAGCTGACAATTCTCTTTAAACAGAATTGTAACAGTCCAGACAGTGCTGGATAGACATAAAATTTGAGAGAAACATTTTGGCCCTGGAACTAAAGAAATGTTATCATTTTATATAAAAGCTGCTAAATTCAGATAGTATCAAACTAATCTTAATTGGATGGATGCCATTGAGAAGGTGGCCATTGCTGATGATATTTTTCTGGGGCTTTGTTTGCTTTCTGCTTGGAAATGAAGAAGGATTTCTGTACCTGACTTTTTCCACTGGCGATTCTTGGTGACAGTACTTCTTATGGGAGCTGGGAGGCAGTCACCCTGGATTTCTTGAATACAAATGGCTATGAGAACTGAATTCCAATAGAAAAAAAGAGAGGATAGCAATTGCTTACTGCAGGAGAAGGTGCCTTTGTTGAGTGAGAAGTGCAAAATGAATCCTGGAACAGTTTTACCGTGTGTGCTACTTCTCTGGAGGTTTTAATTGGCTTATGCCCTGATGAAAGGTGCTCTTTCAAGACTTCACTCTGTGTACCTTGCTCAGGTAGGTATGTGGATTCTAGGGTGTTCAGGTTCATCTTCCAGTTTGGTTGTGTCTCCTTCTGCCAAGCTTAAGTTGGGCTTGTGCCACTTCAGCTGAAGGAATTTTTCCATTAAGTCAGCTCCCACGTTGAAGACCAGGGCCAGCCAGGCCAAGCCAAAAACAATCCAAATTGCAGTTAGGCTCCTGTATAGTGGGATATAGTGCTTGTTGGGGTTTGTGCCTGAAAAATCCAGGAAACTTCACGTATTAATCTTGACTGCTTTGGACAACATACATAGTCATAACCTCCCCTCCTCTCCCCCACAGATGTGCATGTTTACCAAGTTTGTGTGATCTATAGGCATTTTTTATTAATTATTATTATTATTTTCATTTTCTTTTTTGTTCAAATCTCAGGTTAAGCTTTGAACAGTTGGCCCCAAATCTCAGAAATTGAGGCTATATAATAAAAATAGCCACATCTACAGTTATTAGGTCTGAACAAAACCGAGTGTTCCCAGCTGCTGACAAAAGACAAACATTGTCTTGGAATCACACTGTTGAATCCATGTTAGCCAAATTTTACTCAAGGGACACACAGCGGATCTCATCTGATTTCAGAAGGTACAGTTTACTACCTCAGTGATATAGTGATTTCTTTTTGTAGTGTGACATACTTTGGTAACCAGGGTTCAAAATCAGTTGGAGAATATTATTTGGGAAATGCAGCCATTTTAAGTAAGTGTTTATGAGAATCTTAACCCCTAGTTTGGTATTTCCACAAAATGAGCAGTTGGTGCAGCTGATACAGATGCACAACACTGCAGCCATCCATTTAGTCTCTGTCATCCAGGTCATTGTGAAGCTTCATAGTGTCCATGGTCAGGATGGGATGGACTTTTCTCTCCTTTCAGGACATAGTTATGAATTCTAGGGTAAGAGAACTACCCCTTATGAAGGAGCAGATCCTTTTTTTTTGTTTGTTTGTTTTTAAAATAAGCATACTATATGTACTGTGTTAAGAGCATCTATTCAAATAAGTGGACGGAAAGGTAGCCCCTCACGTTTCTATTGCTATGCTTCAGCCTAAATCTTTGAAGACTACAAACTATCACAAGTTTTTTGTTTGTTTGTTTATTTTTGTTTTTGTTTGTTTTTAATTTGTATTTTTTCCACAGCTGTCCTGTGGTTGTTAGCAATTTCATCCCTACTGTAAGTACGTAGTATTTTATATCTGGCAGGATTTTGCATTGGGAATGGTTGGCACTTGCTGAAACAAATCACTATTAGGAGAGCATGGCTCAATGGCTTAATACTGAAAATGAGATTTAATTTATATTCCACCTGTCACCCAAGGTTCACATTCATACCAGCCTCAACATAGTCACTGTTGAATTGGTTATTCAGTGGCATAAATGAAATGAGTTTGGTGACTTTCAGATTAGCTGCCAAGAGAAAAACGCCCATGTCATAAATTATCTCATTACTATCAGCTCTCTTTCTCATACCATATTTATAGTGGAATCTGTGTTCTCTGTACTTAGGCTTATACTGCAGTACCAAATCTCAGCAAAGCACCTCCCAGCGAGGTGAAAATGCAGGTAGACAGATAAAATTTATCCATGTTCATCCTTATTATTACCTACTACGTAGTCCCCAAATCCAATTGTGCTCAGGGTGATGAAGGTGAAATAAAAGCCTTCTCCATAGCTCCAGCCTTCTACGTAACTGAAAACCAGTGGTGGGAACACCAGAAACAGCAAGGTCCCTGTAGTCAGGAAGACAGCCACTGCCAGTGTTTGAACTACCTGAAAGATAAAGGGAAGACGGCAGCTAAATAACACTGAGCATCTGTCTAGTGGAAATTGCTGTTTTGCTCTTAATCACAAACCTGCTCCTGCTGGGAGCAATGTCCAAACAGGAAAGGATAAACCAATGCTTATGTGCACTGCAGGCTGACCTTGCTATTTATCCTGCACATAGATATTGTACCTAACCACAAATCCAAAACAATCTCAGAATTAGGAAAAAAAAAAAAAAGATTTTTTTAAAGCTTTTTGCAGCAAGTTTTTAAGTACACCCAAGCTATATTTTCAAAATTACTATAGCAACCATAGGAATGAAACAATCACTTTACATTTCCATTCAAATGGAGATGCTCTTGTAATCACTTGGATCCAGTCTTTTAGGAAAAGCACCAAGTATTGCATAACTCATGATACAAAGATTGGCAAGAACAAATTAGGGTTCTCTTTGCTGTGACTGCTTCCAAAGATTTATAAAGTGGCTTGCAAGAGCTCAGCCAAAAATATGTTTGGATGACATTTGAGTGAAGTCAGTTTGCCTGCTTTTATTTTAAACTTAGAAGCATCCAGAACAGAACTGTTTTCTGTCAGCACAGGGTAGATCTGTGTCTCTCATTACAAACTGCCTTTTGGGAGACGTTAAGGCCAGCTAAGTTACAGCATATGTGGCTGCACCAGATAGATACACAGAAAGGTCTGCGGATGGGTTGCGACAGGGGAATGGCCCAGTGGTTTGATCTAAGGACTGAGGATCAGAAACTCATGGGTTGCCAGGGAACACAGTCATGGCTCTGGTGAACTTTTGACTAGTGCTGTATGGTCTGATGCAAACTCATTGCAATCATTTAAAAATGCCCTCAAGGGCATTCAAACCAGAGTAGGATTTCCTATGCATGTGCCTACTGTGACACAATGAAAACCCAAACCACTTTGTTTATAAAATGGAAGATCCAGGTATCCTTTTTTTTTTTTTTTTTCTGTATTATCCCACATCTAAAACAGTTTGCTGAGCTAAAACTAGGGAAACTTGGCATGACGCTACTGGGTGACTTTGACAAATCTCTTCTGCATTATGTACCACGTCTCTCCAGCTGTATAATAATCCTGACCTCATTTGTGAAGCATTTTGAGAATTACTTAACGACATGTTATAGTTGATTTCTATTCTCATTTAGTTCATTCCAGAAGTGTGATAGCATTTAATTAGATAATAAAGATCATATAAAACTCTATATTGAAATTTACAATATTACTTTTTAACCTGGCTTTCTGGTACCAACATATAAGGTAGAGGAAGTATGTCAGGAATGAGGAAGAATTGATTTTAATTAATTTCCCAAGGCATGATTAAATTGTGTTTAAAAGAAGATGAAACAATTTCTTGGGAGAGACTTTTCATAGTGAAGAAGCAGATAAAGGTCCAAAGCTTCATCTGATCATAGTTCTGCCAAAAATGAGATGTTAATTCATGTGTAGAAAAAAAAAAAAAAAAAAAAAGATCACATCCCAGAATTGCCATTCAGGAAAGATCTAGCTAATCTAGCTACAGTAGCATGAAAGTTCTTCTGGTGGAAGAAGACACATGTAGTCTCCCTTTTTGGTAACTAAAGGGGTCAATACATTGAACTTTTACTCAGAAACATGCATTAACTTTGTTACAACTGACCTTCACGTATTTTATATTATCAGTGTTTCCCTTATTCCAATACATCTGGACTAGTTCAGTGACTCACCAATAAACTATAGCTAAGGAGAAGGACGATTTATTTACATTTCAAGAAAAAAAAAAAAAAAAAAAAAAAAAAGGAAGGAAGTGCTAAATTACTGGCACAATCAGGGAAGGTAATTCAGCCAGATTAGCAGGCCAATAAAAATACCTTGTCTTTGCACAATGTAGACCTAGATTCTGAGATAGATACCAGCCAGCATAGGCTAGATAATAAGAGCTTGATTCAGCAACGCATGTATGTGGACGTTTTCTGCTAAAGTCACCAGAAATTAAAGACCTGGCTCAAAATTGAGGCCACACTTGCTTAACAGTTTTGCTGAATCAGGGTCTAAAAAGGCAAATCTGGAGTCCCTCAGGCAAAAGCAAATTACTTTAAAGCTATCATATATAAATACAGTATATCAATTTTCTGATATAGAGGACAATGTAATTGCTGCAGTTCAAAAAGATGTAAGCAAGCTCCAGGAAACCCAATCTAACAGCCTTACTACTATCTAAGAAAACAGTCTCTATTAGTTTTGAAACAGTGGAAAAAAAAGATAGATTGATACACATTGTACCTGGGCACGGCCTGGCTTTTGCACCCATCTTTCCAGCATCATCAGATGAGCATTGAGGCCTTTCCCCAGCTGATTAAGGAAGGCCAGGTTGAGCGGCACCCCGAATAAGGCATAAAACACACAGAAGACTTGTCCTGCCACGGTGCTGGGGGACCGGTTACCATAACCTAGAACAAAAAAAGAAAACAGCTACATCAAAAGGTTTCACAGTCAGGCTGCAGGCCATCACGGCAATTTCCTAGGCTTGGAAGCTTACTTCTATTAAGCGTCAGGGACCTGGAGGCCTGTGATTTTCCACAAGGAAATCTACCTACAAATTGTCGTAGCTTATGGTAGACCCCTGTGTATTCACTACTACTAACAGAACATAACAAGGAAAATATTACTCTTAGCGAGTACTGCGACTTTCTTTAGGTCTCTGATTTTGTAGTAAGTGCAACTGAGTGCTTTAAAGCAACCTCAGGAGGTGCTCCACATGCACAATATCGTATTGCTTGTGCCAAAGAGGTACTTGGTCATTTTTGCAGGTGTAATATGCTGGATAAACAAGCCTAGCAGGTATAATTTAAAACTGCTAAGAAAACATAATCCACAGTAATCAGGTTTGTCTTATAGGTGCATTCTGTCCACCAATTTTATTTTTCTGGGGACTTTACAGGACAGCTGGAGTAACCTCCAACTTATAAGAAAAAAAGAGTTCCTCACCTATAGTGGTGACAACAGTTCCTGCAAAAAAGAAAGAGTTGCTGAAGTCCCAGTTACTGGGATTTGTAGAGTTTCCTTCTGGGTTGACCCCTTTTTCCCATGCTTCCATGAGGACCTAAGGCAGAAGAGGTCAAAGGAGCAAAGATGGAACAACACATTAGAGCAGATCAGGAAAAATGTCAGAAAAAAGTAAATAAACAACAGCAGAGAAGTAAATGCTGTTTTCCATCTTGAGCAAACAGAGCAATAAATGGTGCAGATAACAGAGTAGAGTATGACTAAGACGACCTGAGAGAGGTCTTATGCTGACATAGTAAAACGCTGAAATATAGCTGGCCAGGAACTTGAACTCTTATTACTGGAGAACTGGCCATTGAAGTAGGAATGGTTCCACAACTACTTGAAGGCTGAGGGGAGGGGAATGGAGGGAGTCCCCGCAGTCATCAAACTGGGAAAATTAAGTGAAGTTATGCCATAAAAAATACAGACAGTTTCTCTCCTTTCCTTCCTAGAATAGTCATTGCACTCCAATTTTAAATTTGGGCACATGTAAATGCATGCCTGTACCTGAGGGGAAGGGCATGGGAGCATGCTCATTTCTGTTTCCAGCATGTAAGTACTAGTGAGGATGGATTACTTTTTTTAGGCTATGGCTTCCCAGTAATTTTCAGCTGATACCAGGCTTCTCCTGGTTTGGAGATTAGCTAATGAAATATTCTTTGCCATTCCAGATAGCTCTAATCAGATGATAAAAACTACTATGTGCAAATAAATAAATAAATAAATAATCCAAATCTCCTATTTGTCTGTCAAGTATCTATCAAATATCTTATTAGCTGCCTTAGTGAAGAATGTGTTTCTTTGTTCTCCCTGAGGATACTCTGTACGAAAGAGGTTGCCGTCTGCTCAGGGGCTGGAGTTTCAAGAATCTTCTTTTTTGTTACATACCAATTTTGAAGTTCAGGTCACAGACTTCATCATTTTGTAAAATGCCTGAAGGACTTGTGAATTCACACTCTTTCACTTCAGTGGACTGTTTTCTGAAGCAGGACATGAACAGATTTCAACAGCAGCTCCAGCCTTAGTTGGTTCCATGAGCATGAGACTAAAGATGTTCTTTCTTGATTCAAATATTGACCACTGCCAGAAGGATTGCTTATTTGATGAACATATCCATGACAAGGTAACTGATTTTGCATTGGTTTGGCAATATTAGCTTATATTATCTGTGCTGGTAGATTGGGTAACCTAAGTTTAACAGCTAATGTTATTCTTCATTAACAAATCCTACAGCATTGTTTGAGTCCATCAGATAAGCCAGCTTGGCACCATCATATGTGATTTCATGATTGAAGGCCAGAATAATTTATTTTCAATGTGACAAAGAACTTATCCATTAAAGGCCTGGCTTCAGAATGAGAAGAATTTGACACATCAAATCATCTAGAGTTTACTATATTTGATATTTAGAAGGAACACAGTGAAGCTACTGAGGTGTGAGTCATTTGAAATGTCTAAAACAATCACAGGTCAATTCATTCCTGTAAGAAGCACCTTTCTGTTCTGTTTCAATATGCACGCTTTCAGAGGAGCTTCATCCACATCACAAAAGCCATCATTGAGCAGTGAGGCAGTATTAAATGTTGAACACTCCAGAAACAGTTTGACAAGGCCACATTTCTTGGCATGACAATTGCTTTTAAGCATAACCCCAAGAAAAAGAGGGCAGACTGGTGCCAGGGTGGACCATTCCTAAACAAGCAGGTTGAGGTGGGGTGGTTGTAATGGCTCCTAGCTCCTTTCTGTCTACAGCTCAGATACTGGTTAGGGCTGCAGTGAGAACAGAGCACCTGCTGAATGGTTGATGAGCATTAGCCGTTGCCTTTGGGAGCAGAAGTAGACAGTAAGTAAAAGCAACGTGCTAGAATTAACAGTGACAGGATGAAGTCTGCATAAAGCTAGGATGTGGGGAGAGTAAGAGCTGCCATTCAGCACCTGTCCCCCTCCCAGAGCACATTGGAGTCACTCACGGTCAAAGACCAGAAGTTAGCCCTCTTGGCCAATATTTGTATCAGTTGCCTTAGGGTTGGAAATGTACTGCAATATTCAAAACAGGGACTTTAGAGGTACCTCCTCACTCTGTGAATCTGCTTCTTGGTTATGCTGTGAGCATGGTGTAATTTCCTGACCAAAGTACGATTACCAGAGACACATTAGATTGCAGTGTTTGCATTTGCACTCTCCTGAAGTTCCAGGTTGTTCGGCTTAGGAGCTCCAGCTCAGGGTCACCTCTCAACTAGAAAGTTTTAGCCTAGCAAAACCAATGTAGTTTATGGACATGGAATGGCAGGAATTTGCTTCATGCAAAATGGAGTAAAAAGTTAATGAATTATAAGTGGTAAGTCTATTACTAGTGATAATGGATATGGAAATAGAAAACTTGGGTTGATTTTCAGATTAAAGGATTTAAGTATAAAAAAGTGGAAATAAGGAAGTACAAATTTGTCATCTGAGTGGAATCTAGTGCCTGTGTCTAACCACAGTATGAATACTGTCACTTTTTAGGCTGGAACTTCTGACATTATGAACTGGCCTCCTTAACAATATAGATAAAATATACAGTGAGACAATTGCTTCCCTGCACTAGTTTTAGAGTTATAAATTTCGTCTGGAAAGAATTCTATTCCCTACTATTTGAAAGAGCTGCACTGATTTCTTAACAGGGGTTATAAATGACACATGAGTCATTTGTAGGCAGAAGACTATTAAGTGTTGAATACTCTGAAGCTTGGTGCATTGTAGCTGATAATTTGGTGCCCTCAGCCGGTTTTGTTTGGAACAGCTGAATTGTGAAATTGTGTCTAACAGCTGAGAGGCAGCAAAATGTGATTGTCTGAGAGGCCCAGCAGTCTAAGGAAGCTCCACAGGAGCCAAAGTGGGGGATCTGGACATTCATGAACCCTCCCTAGGGCTTGTATGGTACCAGAGATTTAACTAAGCCTTTTAACCCTATAAATTATCCCAATTTGGTTTAGAATGAGATTCAGGGTCTTCTCTGCTGTCATTACCACAGAGCCAAGGGAAAGGCAGGTAATATCACTAACTGGTGTAGCTGAGCTGAAAAAAAGCAAATTTTTTAGGCTTGAAAGCTCTTGAAAACTCCAGTCATTTCCTGGGCAAAGCCAAATGTTCCCCCAAAACATGTCACAGTATTAGTCATCATCAAGACACTGTCCTTGTAGACAGAGTTCAGGCACCTTCCATTCCCTTTTTGATCTGAACTTCACACTGTTTGCTTACACCTGTTTACAGAATCTAGGTTTTTATGTTGATCTGAAACATGTGCCTTGGTGGAAATCCTCTGATTCAGACAGTGCAATCTTGCATCCTGTTCAGTGTTTCTGTCAGTTTTAATGATGTGAGAGAAAGAGTTCAAACCATTTAGGCACCCAGGTCTGTGTCTGGAGAAATTTTGAGCATAAAGAAAGTGATAATTCAAGGATTTTTGCCCATTTCTTACAATACTAGAATGACAGGATTTGTCCATAAGTAATACCAAGTGAGGGCTTGTAATTAATCTCCAGCCTGTTTTGAGGAATAGATTAAAATGTAATTGAAGATGTCATTAACTGACAACTCATATTGAATAAGAGCTCTTTAGCACTTAATGTAAATGATAAATGACACAGCTTATGATGGCTGACCTCATCTTTTGTTTAGAGGCCTGGAAGTGCAGGACTGCCTTCAAGTGCAATAGATGATTTCTGTTAGAAAAGAAGGGCAGAATCTGTGCAGGTTTGGGCTGAAGTACTTTAGCAGAGCAACCTACTTTTTGTAAGGTTTTTGTCCCCATGCATAACCTCCATGCATTATTCTGGGAGCTACAAACCATGAAGCTGAAATTATTATAAGGTAACATGAAGGTTCATTAGCAGTTTTGCCTGTTTTGGGTGTTTATGAATAGATCAAAATAAAGTGGTATGGGAAGGGGCTTGAGAAACCATTGCCTTTCTCTTGTACAGTTAGTCCTCCAATATTGTGGGTAGCAGATCAATTTATGACATGTTTGGCCAAAACAGTATAATTACTTCTAACAAAAATAATGCTTGAGCCAAAATCACGGGAGCCTGTTCCTCTTACCTGTACAAACTGCTCCAGGGCTTGCCTATCCAAGCATGTGTAGTTCTGCAGGAACTTGAGCTTCTCCAGCTGGAACTGGTCCCGAGAGTGGGTCTCTGCCTGCTTTTCCAGCAGCTGGAACACCATAGCACCCAGGAGGAGGTAAAAGAGATACCCCAGTACCAGCAGCGGAGTCCAGCTCTTCTGCCAGTTGGGTACTGTGAGGAAGGGCATGCTGCTGCTGCTGCAAGTCCCTGCTCAATACTTACAAGGTTACAGTCCTGAGATCTGCACTGCCCCAGACAACCTGAAATCACACACCAGTGTTCCCAGCAAGTGTGCCAGAGATTTTTCTAACAGAAAATATGGGTATCTAGCCTATACAAAATGAGACTAACAGGAAAATTTTATCCCTCCATATCTTTTCTCTATCCAGAACAAAAGAAGAACATTTATAGTTTAATAAGAATGCAAATCATAGTGTTTTCCTCTTACGAAAACAACTTTTATCCAAAGATCTCGATGAAATGAATGAAGCCTGACACAAACCCTATGAGATGGGTACCGTTTTGTAGGCTGGGAAGCTGAAATAAAACTGGCTTAATTACTTACCCAGGGTCATATGAATGTAGAGCCACAAATAGGCTCTGAAAGTCTTCACAACTAAAGCCTTACTCTAAACACTAGACTTCTGTACAAGAAAACACTATAAACACTCTAGTTACAACAGACTCCCCAGAACTAAGAAGACTATGGAGCTGAATAAATGGAAAAGTCAATAGCTGCCGTCTGTACCATACAAACATTGCTGGTACCAGTGAAAGCAGCGTGATGAAGCTCGCAAACATCCTGAATTCAGCCTGGTCCCAAGACAGAGCTTCTCTTTCTTTCTTAACCAGAAAAAGATCAGCCCCTCACTGCCTTTCCTGCTGGTCCTGGACTTTGTCAGATGATGCCACACTTGAACACCCCTTAGTCCATACAGTTAGAGAAGGAATCACTCATGCCTGCTGCATTCAGTCTCTGTATTATCCTTTTATTCCAAATGCATAAGGGGGATGGAGGGCTTCAGGTTAATCATTAGCTAAAAAAGTATCAAGACTCACTCCTGGGAGCCTTGATGATTATCACACACTGAAAATGAGCAGGGCTTGCATATTTTTCTGTAGGAAGACCCTTATGGTTAGAATCATCCATGCCAGACTGCTTCTGAAAAAAAACACACACTCACACAGAGTGAGAAGGCCATGTGGCTAGGCCTGCAATTTTGTTCAACTCTTCCCCATTAAAATGTTCTGGGTACAAATATCCCTTTTGCTTAGTGTTCAGAATTGTTTTTCACCTACCTTCAAACAAGAAGTAGCGCTCAGAGAAAAATAATAAAAAAGTGTTTTCCTTCATATCTGTATTGGGGAAATCCTTGTCCCTTCCACTTGAACTGTGCTCCTAGCCTGCAGCCAGCCCCCACCCAGAAGAGGATGACCGGTTGGCAACAGAAGGCCTCTTGTCACTGTGGGAAGTGAAAAGTATTGTGGAAAACTCTCAGAAGAACATCTTGGACTTTGTTTGGTGCCACTCTGTTGCTGTGACTGGTGGACAGAAAGAAATCAGTAGAGATGTGCAAAATGCAAGGATGCAGAGCTTTGGTGCTCTGGCATGTTTTTTTTTTTTTTTTTTTTTTTTTTTTTTAAGCTGAAATGAAACACGGTAGCTAGAAATTACAGTGGCATTGATACTGCCAACCACAACAACATTATGAACCAAACTGCTCTAAAGCAACTGAAAAATCCAATTTACGTATCACTGATGGAAGACCTTCTCATAGCCTGTGCTGAGGGTGACTGGCAATTTTACATCTGGAGTATCTAGCAAGACCTAGATACTGTCTTCCGTAATTAAAAGCTACAGCTTGTTGTTCCATGCCTTGTGAAATATTATGGGTAAATGAGCCTGAGATGTTGCACAACTGCCTGTAAGACTAGCAGGGCTGTCTCTGGTGAGAGATCCAGATGTTTGTTGTGTTACAGTTTGTAAGACCTACTTCTGCCGGTCCAAGAGAATGCTAGCCTACTGGTTTTCTGGAATGGATGCAAACATATGCACATAGCTGGGCTGAGACAGATTCCCACAGTTGATTTCACAATTAAAGGTACTAAACTATTCAGTTATTAATGATAAAATAAAGCACGGAACCTTTTTTATGTCCCCTTCTGCTCTGTTCAGTTCAGTTCAATAAAGCATTCTAGCTGCCACACTTAAAAGTCTAAATTTTTATGCCTTAAGGAAAAAATGTTTGCCTAGACTTAGATTTAGGATCTTAATTTTCTGAAAACTTTGCAAATTAAGTCACTAAAATTTTCAAGTTGTGCTTACTGCTAATAATAGAAGTTTAGATATTCCTACTTAGATTATTTCAACATTAGCAATGTTGGATAAATGAAATGATTTCTAATAAGCTTTCAAAGGAGGTGCTCTCATCTTTACCATAACTATTTGAAAAGCACTTAACAAATAAAAAAATCAATTAATAGGGAATAAACAGCTGGGGAGAACTTTGAGAGGCACATGCAATATGTGATAAGATGTGTCCTGGACATGATGTAGAAAGCTCTGTTTCTGCAAACAGAAGCAAATAAATAAATAAAAATCAATTATATGCGCACAAGAAACTGAAGAGTAAATATGCAGTTAGGGATGAACAACTTCATAGCTGAATGACCTTACAGATATGTGCAGAGCAAAATCACAAGCACATGTTTAAGAAAGTATTTTCACAAATTTGCACAGTTCCACAGTGGTAAAAGAATAGAATAGCATGTTTTGAAAATGTAAAAGGTAACTGTGTGTAAGTCACCGATGATGCCATACTTATACCAATGAAAAGCTAAAGGAATATGTATTTGTAGATTTCAAGTTATGGAAAATTAATATTCTGTCTGCAAAACTTTTTTTTTTTCCTAATTTTAGGTTACCACATTGGAATAAAACAAGATTCTGTGTGGTAGCCCAGAAGTTATGTCTTGTTGCAGGTAAAAAGAAACTCAAATATATAAATTTGGAATTAAAGAGGAAACTCATGATTTCTGAGTGAGTTCTAAATCCAGAAGAGTGAGCTCAGCATGCTTTACCACATTGGAAATGAAATTTGGCTTCCAGGTAGAAAGACTAATATATAATATACCAAAGTAATAGTATTAGCAGATCCCTTTTGATGATGGGATGGCAAAGCACCGTGTCTAATCTAACTTCTCTTATGGTTCTGTAATGGTCTTCTGATTAAAAATAAGTAAAACCTGAGTCCACAAACTTTAGAAATAAAAATTCCTGACAGAAAACAAATGTTCTGGAGTGTAGCTAAACTTGGAAGTTGACTGTTACTCAAAAGTCCTACTGTTCCAGTGCTCTCTGCCAATGCTAAACACAAGAGTGCATTTAGTCTCATAGCTAAAGAATGATTTCTCACAAAATGTATTTTGAATCCAGATCTGAATGTAACCTCCTTCATTAGTCCTTCAGTTATCCTACCTTCCTCCCTCAATGCTGTTGTAATACATGACTGATTCAGTAGGATCAGACTTTCCCCCGAGAAAATCTAAGCCCTCTGGAAAGGACAGGTATCAAAATGACACCCTGGCCTACAATCAAGGTCATGAATGACCTTATATATATTACATGGAGCAAATCAAAGGATTCAGAGTTCTCCAATTACTTCACCTCTTGTTGTTACAGTCCCTAACAATTCTTAAACATGTACATATAATAAATAAAATTAGGCCTAAAATAACTGACATGGTTTCCTCACTCTATATTTCAACAGTCAGAAAAAAATTCCATTGTGATCAGTAGGAGAATAATTTATATATATATATATATAACCTTTTCTAAAATAAGTAATTCAGTGTTTGAAAGATACCTTAGTTGATTCTGTTGTCCTCAAAAATCTGATGAAGGATGACTCTTAGGACTAGTTTTCCTGGAAGAAACCTCTCTGAACAGAACTAGATGACAAACTGGATGCAAAGATCCAGGGGCCCTTTCTTCTTCAGGTTATGCACTACAGCTTGAATAACTCGTACATGGAAATACTGAATTGTTTTGAATTCGCCTTGCTCCTTGAATGATTTATGACAAGAGTTAAGGAAATTATTTAGAACCATGTTAACTATAAATAGCAGTAACTTAGTGCATTTCTTCAGGCATGTCACTGCCATCTGGCAAGTTTCTACTTCTGATTTTGCTCCCACTCCAAATTTAAGCCAGTAATTTTGACTTAGTGATTTACACTCACATAGGTGAAAACATGGAGCATTTTCATATGAAGTTTTCCTTATTGGTGAGGTTTCAAAGCAAACATGACAGGAAGTGAAACAGAAAATAATATCGGAAGATCTTTTAACATTGATTTAAACAACAATAAAAGTGATTACTATAAAATAATCTAAAAATAGAAGTACAATTATTGTGGTTATTAACAATGAACTTTGAAAAGACAAACAAATTCTGCACAGAGCTACCAGAAAAGCTATATCTAGCAAGACATTCCCAGATTTTCGTCTTACTGTCATCATTTCACCAGATGGATATTTGGTACAGGTTGCACTTACAACAGCTTAACACTTAATTCTGATGAAATGCTCTGAATTTATACTACTAAGATAAAACACTTGCAACTTATAATTTATCAAACCAGGTAAGAACAATAAAACCTCTCCATGGGAAGATATTACAATATATACTTACCCTGTTAATGTGTGTGAACCTCATTATTCCACTTCAAGGCCTCTTTCATAACAAATACAGAAATGAAAACAGGAGATTGTATTGGGTGTGTCCATCTTCCAAGCAAAAGAAACTCAACATAATGTTATGTAATTTTCTCAAAGCTGGTGAGCTCAAGGGTTTCACTAACATGGCACCAGACTGGGCATAGATCCCTGGCAGATTCATCATGAATGAGAACAGGCCCTTTAGCCTTCATTATAAATCTACATCATAACCTGGCCCTCCCAGAAACTATGTTGTTGAAGGAGATGTCAGTGGATGTCTATCTTCTCCTACAATAAACCATATGGAAAGATTGAAAATGCCTTGAAATGAGAAATGAGATGAAACACAATGTCTGGCATGAATTAGTCCTGGAAGTATCTGTATGACATCCAGGACTGTACCACTACTGTCCCCTCAAGAAATTTCCACAAACAAGACTGGTTGGATTTGCTTTGGTTGGAGATAATAAATATATTGTATTTACCATATAAACATTTAAACAACCATCAGCTAGATATCACTGTGAATAGACAGGAGTCAGCCATGTATGAGAATCTCTATGCTTTGTGACAGTATTTTAAAGGTGGCTTAGGCAAGACTCAGCTCCATGACAAAAGTGGGCCACAGACTGTTCCTTCAGCATGGT
This sequence comes from Oxyura jamaicensis, assembly GCF_011077185.1. Taxonomy (NCBI): domain Eukaryota; kingdom Metazoa; phylum Chordata; class Aves; order Anseriformes; family Anatidae; genus Oxyura; species Oxyura jamaicensis. The sequence continues at coordinate 27,123,293 of NC_048895.1, forward strand.
AAATGCTAGGGTTATTTCCAATTAATCTAGACATGATACAAAGAGAGATTATTAAAACAAGTAATGTGGTTAATCTCTGGACAAACAGACTTTCTTGAAGCAATGAATCCCTTCACGAAGAGAAAAGAGCTTAGAGGGGAGCCTAGTTGCCTTCTGACAGCTATAAGGCCAACAAGAAGATGGAGTCAGGCTTCTCACAGCGTGGCATAATGGGAGGCAGAGAGACAATAGCCATTACTTTGAATAAGACAAGTTCAGACTGAACATAAGGATTTTAATTTTTTTTTTTAATTATTATTTTTGTGGTGAGGTCAAGCATTGAAACAGATTGCTTAGGAAGGTTGTGCAGTGTCCTTCCTTTGAGGTTTTCAAGTTCAGAATGAACAAAGCCCTCAAGAGATTGGTTTGCTGTCATAGCTGATGATGCTTTTAGCAAGATATGAGATTAAAGACCTTGTGATGTCCCTTCCAACCTGAATCTTCTTATGGACCTAAAATATAACCTTTGAAGAGTAGAAACAGTTTTTCAAAAAAAAGTGTAGGCTTTATTTCTTAAGACTATTATGTATGAATCAACAAACTTTTCTGTCCACAGGATACTATGGAAATATCCAAAAGAAGCAAGAAAAAGTTTCTGCATTTGTATTTGTTTACATTGTTTTCTATTATTATGTTTTCTATTTTGGATGCATTCTTGCTGAAGCTCTTATTATATATTTACGTGTATAGTCTTAATCTCAGAGCAAAATCAGGAATTGCAATCTCTCTGCAAATCAGGCATGACTTTGCTGATAGTGATTGAATTTCATATTGATTTTACAACATTGTAAAAACAAACAAACCAACAAAAAATACAGGCCAGCAAACACCTTAGGTGTGGCAAACTGAGAACAAAAGACTGGATATGTAATAATCAAGAAACAGCAGTGTAATATTGACCACACCAGGATAATACTGAGATCCACTTACTGAATACTTAACCAGTTACTGAAAGCTCTTGGAAATGCTTCAGTGTCAAAATAAATGAGCTATTGTACCAGTAATACTCTTTTGGCCACCTCCAAATAAATTCACTGTAATGGAGATTTTACTGAAATGAGGAAAAGACAGCTACTTCACTCAGCAATGGTTTGGAACCTCTGGTTGGTTCTTATTTAGCTTGCTGGGTTAGATGAATGCAGTATGACGGTCCTTAATGAAGCCATATAAAAATGAATTCAGTGTATATATAATGGAGTGTGTATATATAATAGAATGACCTCTGCAAGAAGAAAAATAAAGACAGACAAAGTTCCTGGCAGAATTTGGGCAGTTCAATAAAACCTCCAGCAAAGCAGACTTATGAAAGGGGGAGACCAAATCCTCAACTCTCTCTTCTTTTCTCAAAGGAACTGTAGATCTGACTTTCATCTCACCTTGTCCATCCTACAGGCTGCATAAAGTTTACCAATTTATATGGTAGCTGTACTGCTTATTTTTACAGAAAAATTTAAATGCAGAAAAAAGTATAACTTCAATATTTCTTTACTGATTTCATCTTAGTTGTTAATTTGATGGATATCTTCTGTAGGTTTGAACACATCAATTCATGATGTACTTCTTAATAACTATGACTTTGCCACTGAAATCAGTGTCAGCAACTTGAGGACATACATCTTTGAGACTGATATGAGACTTCTGCCAGTATATTATTGTGTTTTATATGACCAATGTAAACCCTTTCAAATGGGTGACTGTAAGCTTATTGATAGCATGAAAAACAGCAGTTTCAATCTTGAAGTATGTATATCTCAGAAGAATTGACTCTGTTTTGCATTGCATTTTTGAACTTGTTCTGGCCTGAAGCATAAAATAAGTTATTGCATAACCAGGTATTATGTGATAAAGTAACATTGAGTCAACAGTGAAGTTATGTTGTACACAATATATAAATGAACTTAGATTTTCACATCTCATCTAATTTATGTTTTACAATTATTTGTTCATTTTTGCTGTAAGACCATCAAGTGTCCTGTTTAGTCTGAAATCCGGCTATTTTGGGAAGGTTTATATTTTGACTAACATATAGCGTGTCCAAATGAAAAAAAAAAACATTTTGTAAAATTTTAAATGTAGAATTTATTTTAAAATAAAAATGTATTTTCACATTAAAGTACTATCTCAGTATTATAATAATATGACATGAAAATTATTATTTATTGGGGAAAAAATAAAAATCAGAAAAAGGTCCCAAAGGAATTTTGTAGGATTTTGTAACTACTATTTTCGCAGACATCTCTAGATGCCAACTAGATGTAAGTAACAAAGCTTTATACAAATTCAGAGACAAAACAGGTCAATTTCACCTGAATTTCTTCTCAAGTTTCCAGTACACATATACCAAAGGAGAAAAGTACCAGTCCATCAGTAGCAATAAAAGTTCCACAGGCTAAAGATGTAGAAGAACATTAACTTTTAGAAAGCATTAACACATTAGATAATTTTAGTATTTAGAAAACTGATAATAAATTCCCAATAAACAAACATATTCAGCAAACTCCTAATCAGTTTTTTTTTAGTTTTGCTTAATTTTAATTTAAGCTGAAGATACTGAGTGCAAATTTTCTAATATCACTCCCCTGAGAAACGGATTTTGCTGTCAAATACAAGTCAATCCTATTCACTTTCTTACCAGTTAAATCTGTACATCTAAAGTAGTCATTTGTACCTGTTTCTAAACAGAAGAGGACGGTAAATAATAACAGTCTTTAACAGATTCTAAAAGGAAATCTTGGACTGCAACAAGAACTTCATTTGTTCCCCAAGCCTGAAAGGAGATAAAGAATACTTCAGATTACATTACAGGATGTGTCATCAATGTTAAAAAGAACTTCACAAAGGAAAAATAAGGTATTTTAAAACTTTTAAGGCAAAAAAAACCCACCACCACAACCAAAAAAAAAAAAAAAAGCAACCAACCAAAAACAACCAACCAACCAACCAAAAACAATCAAAAAATAAAAAACCAAAACCATCTATTCTTCTGCATTTTCATTTCTCTGCTTCAAGACTGAGCAAGGAAAAAAAATCATATTTGCAGAGTACTCCTTTCTAAAAAGCTTTCCAATTTTGTTGTTACAACGCTTTGGCAATCTCAGCAAGCCCCTGTGAATGTACCTGCTTTAATTCATCTATGGTTAGAAAACAAATGGTAACGAACTATAAACTCTGAGCTAATCTTCCCTGAGACCTCTCATTATCTCCTTTACATTACTGTCACTAAGGAGATTGAGCATTCCCATGCTTTCTGTTTATGAAACTTATTTTCCACTCGATTGGCTTCTGCACACATTTATCCTCTTTTATTTATTTATTTTTTTTGCTAATGCAAAGTGGGGCCCTCAGTTTGCTTCTAAGATACTGATATAACTGTTCGTAAGAGTCAGGATCAATAAAGGAAGAGCAAAGGAAAAAGCAATATGTTGACATTTTTTAGACCTAGTGGACTTTGGTTTGGCTGAACTTATGCCTTCACACTCTGTTTCCTACATGGCACTCTGTGTGTAATAATCATGAAAGGAGTACATATATTTGCATATTAATGCAGAAATTGAACAGCTCAGCTGAATCGAGTTTGGGAAGGAGACAATAGAGCACTGGACTGGGAGTCAGCACACAGCTTCTATACAAAGCTGTCTGACTCAACTCAGTGGCTCTGGCACAATTTCTTTCTCTTTTATCTTTTATCTTGTAGATGTTTGAGATTTATTGAGAAAAGGTTCTGTTTGAGACCAATAATACTTTTATTTATTTATTTATTTACTCCCCCCCCCACTTTATTCACTCTTCCTCTACTCTTCCCCCCTACTTATCTGTACTTTACCTCTGATAGTAAAAAACCAAGTCCCCATCCCCACCTCACTGGAAAAAAAAAAAAAAAGAAAAAGAAAAAAAAGAAGTACGACCCTCAAGTTCTCATTTGCTTTGGATGCAACTATTATTGGAAATTTCTTGTAGTATATAACCCTACAGAAGTTAGTGTGACTCTCTTCTCCTTTTAGCCTAGGAGTCTAGAAACAGGTCAAGGAAGAGTGAAGTGATGGCGGACAGAAGAATAGCTGAGAAGAGGCTATTAAGCAGTATTTGAGACAAGCTCAGAAGCTTGCTTGAGATGAAGCAAGAAGTCTTGTGGTTAAATACACCGCATGTGAAACCTTTTGTCCCTTTAATTTCATAGAAGATCAGAGGAGAAAGTGGTGAGTAGTCTGAAACCTTGTGGCTCTACCCAGTTGTGTTCTTTACTCCGTATATTGTGCCAGGCTGTGCACACAGGAGAAGGGAACATGTACCACTATTAGAAATATTGGAGTAGTGGAGGCAGTCACTTAGACCATTTTCTTCTCCCAGTTAGAAAATCTACCTCAGCACTTCATAAATATCCTCAGGTTCCATCATGGTGCTGAACAGCAAAGTACTTCCTTAGCAGTCCTGGTCCCTTCATCTTGCTACATCAGAATTAACAAACTTTTTGATCAATGGCTCCTGCTCCATCTTTCAGATCTGGAAAGTTTTCCTTTCTCTTAGTCCAGGAAAATAAGCCTTTAATCTGCCAGGTTGACTCCAAATCCTTCTCAGATCTTGCTACTGAGCTGTTTCATATCTATGACATATCAGGTCCCCAAGCATTTGTAATATGCAGGTCATGTTTATGAATCCTCTTTACTCTTTCCCCCCTGCTTAGTGACTGGTTGAGCCATTCAGCTCTGCACTACCAGGATTACCAGAATAAGCACTGTGCAAATGCTACTCCATTCATTGTCAGCTACTTAGGCTAGGATGTAGCCCACCTTGTCTAAATGAACTTCAGAAGGATTTAAAAAGTGTTGACCCTCCTTTGTTCTGCAAGAATACTATTCATGACTTCAGGCCAGATAGTTGTCAATGTTGATAATGCCTAGTCCCTTTTGAAACTGATGTATGATGCTAGGTAATAGTTTGTGGTTGAAAAGCAAGCAGGATGGAAAAGGCATTTGGGAGAGATGTTCCTGATATGGTATGATTTAGGAGATAGATGATCACAGGACAAGATGTGCTTGATAGATTACTGTATACAAAATGGATCAGATCTGGACACTCTAAAGGCCTGAAATGTTTGTTGTAAGACACTTATCTCTATCCTACTTCTGGTGAGCTGCCTATAAATTCAACTTAATTTCATTTGCAGAAGAAACTTGACAACAGCTTTTCTAAATAAAGACAAAAGGGAACCCTAAGCCTAAGTGTGTTAAGTGTTTGCTTTGGATGAGTGTAAGGGGGCTGTTTTTTCAGCCACTGTGTGTTTACCTGACAGTTTTACCTGATAAGCAGTGTGATAACAAAACCCCACTTTGTGACAGTGCTAACACCATCTGCCAGGTGCTGATAGCTTGCTGAATAATGCTGTCATCAGCGTTCAAGTGCTGATGGAAAGTTATTGCTTCACTAGCCACTATTGCTTTCATTTTCTGTCTAATTGGTTGCTGCAACTAAAAACTATTATTCCAAAAAAAAAAAAAGAAAAAAAAAAAAGGAAAAGAAAATCACAGATCGCTTTTCTTTATCATGATGAATTCCTTTCAGGCTACCTTGCAGCACCACTATTGTGTATTTAGTGCTTTCTGCTTCCTGCCAATTTTACTAATCACACTGTAGAGTGAACTAACATTATTGCCTAGCTACAATTCCTCTCAGTAACTGATTTGGTGACAAATATCTATAGAAAGTTTTACTAAACCTTGATATAATGAAATACCCATTAATAACATAGTCTGTTAGACACAGTGGGCTAGTCTGCTTGATGAGGTAGGGTGCAATGTAATCATTTGCATAATATTTATTTGTTGTTAATTATTACAGTTAAATTAGTAACAGCTGAAAACCAGGCCAGATAGTAAACAAAGATTTGGAGACATTTAAATTATTGAGAAACCACATTCATGTGCATTTTCAAGTGTAAATAAATACACCGTGCTGGCTGCACAGACGCGCATGATGGTGGTTGGTTAAAACAGGCAGCCTTCATAGTTTTAGGTTGCAGCATGGAGCTACTAAAATAAATACATGTGAAGAATCTGAAGGGTTTAGAATGGCTGAGAATGTAACGTAATATATAACTTAAGCCAGAATCAGTTCTCACTTGTGTCACTGTAAATGTGGACTAAAGCTATTTTGGCTTTTAAATGCTCTACTGGAGATTTTTGTTTGGCCTCCTATTTTTTTGGCAGGATTTACCTTTCTTTTGCAGGATGTTCTGTCTTGCTTTAATAAAAGCTAGGATGTCAGCATCAGTCTGGCTGTCTCCAGTTAGAGGAATAGATGTGTTTGAACTTGGTGAGGTCCTGAAATGAGAAAGAGTATTTGTGGACCCAACTGAGTAAAGTTATTTTTCTGTCACTTTATCTCCTCTCTTCTTCAACATGGAAGACTTTGTCTTCCAACTAGAGATGTATAGATGTTAGAGAGGGCATGGTTCAAAGTAAAGTCAAAGTCAGGACATCTAAATGATCTTGTGTAGGCTCCTAAGATCAGTTAATAGCTTTTTAATTTGCTAGGGCTACATGCTGATCACTTATAAAAACTCTCACAAAGGATTAAAAATACTTTACTGCTTAGTTAGAGACTTACCACCAAGTGGAAAGGCCTTGCATAGTGAGTTTACCAAAGAAATGATACGACCATGCCATGCCATATGTTTGTTTGTTCCAGGAAAAAAAGGCAACTATTTATTTGAACAGATCATTAGTATTTTTGCCTACTGTAAGGGAATTAAGTTTTCATACATACATGGCAGTAAACAATCACATTTGCTGACATATTCATGACATTTGCTGAAAGAGGCAACTTCTTTGTGCTGTTAAGTCTCCAGTCCAGACTGAGACTTTGTATCCATGCAGTTAAATCATTGATTTACACCTGCTTTTGGATAGACCCTCTGGTGGTATAAGATGATGTAGTACAAGGAAGCTATTTTAATCAGCTAAGAATTTGGTCCTGTGTCTTTAGCCTTATGTAATCAATGTATTACATAGTACATGTAATTACATGTAGCCTTATGTAATCAATCAATTTAACCATCAATGTTAGTATCAGAAATACAGTGATAAAAACTACTTGTGCTATGGAAGCACAAGTGGAATTAAAGGGAGAAAAATTATTTTCATATCTCCTACCTTTATAATTATAGTTATTTCTGATGTTTCTTACTGTTTATTGCAGTAAAAAGTAATTGTGCCTAGCACAAAACAGAAGTCTGACATCTTTGTCTTTGTGCTATTAAGTCCTCAGTCACTGAATTTGTTAACCAAAATGGAAAAAATGTGGAAATAATAAATGAACTCAATAAAATATCTCTTATGTAATGTAAAAGGAGAACTCAAACTACCAACAAAGGAGTACTATCTTATTGATGTTCATTTGATTAGCAATAATACAGAAATAAAAAAATATACAGTGTATATGAGAAGGCGCTGTCTAAATTCCATTTTAACTTCCTTTCTTCTGTTTTTCTTAAACATAAAGGCAATTTTAAAATGTTATTTTTTGGGGGAAGAAATCTTCCATATTTTTGGTGTTGTTTTGGAAAATGAAAGAAAACAAAAACACCTTGTTGTTTGTTCCTACTTCTGCAGTTGGAAAAATAGTAACTTATCCATATTTTCCTAAGGGCATTAATAGTCAGAACAGCTGTGCAAAATAAGAATGTAACTTCTGGAAATATACTGATTTGGTATGATGTTTTGGTGGGAGAAAAGAACATGGAAATGAGCATGTTTGAAAAAACTAAGAGCTGTCAAAGAAAAAAAAAAAAGAGAGAGAGAGAGAGTAGTTTCTGCTTAATTGCTAAGCTTTCACAAAGCGGTATGTCGTTTGAAAAAACATGGCAAGTAACTTTTGCCAAGCCTGACACACGGAGGCTGCTGCTGTAATTTCATTATACTAGAATAATTTCTAGGAGGGAAAGTCAAAATATTTTAAGGACACACAAGAAAACTTATCCAAAATTTTACAAAAATGTCAAAACGACGAAATCATGAGAATTAAAATTTTCTACACAGACCTTTCATTTTGTGATAGTAATATACTCTGATCTCCCTTTCTTTCAAATGTTTATATTTACTCTTTCAGTCTCTCTTGCAAGAGAAGAAACAGTCATGAGGATTCATGATCTCATAGGGATGAATACCCCAGGCCAAAAAGAACCCACTTCTTTCCTATTGATAATGCAGCTATGTGTGTAAAGCTGTGGAACAGCCTGTGTTGTTTTGGAAGTTGGAGGAAAACCTGCCATTTCCACCTTTTTGTGTGTGTGATTTAAAGAGACTGTTTTTATGGAGACTGATAGAGGCTTATCCAGATGTTGTATTACTGGCTTGCATTTTCCTCTGAATAACACTTCTTACCTTGTTTTTGAAGTTGAGTTATTAAAATTATTTGAATTGTTTTTCCCAGATGTCTCTTCATTACAGCTGGCACTTGTGGTCTCTGAAAAGCTGTAATGAGAGCAGAAATGAAGGGTAGAATATAATTCTTGTAGAGGGAATGTTAGTACATGCTAAGTAACCACAAAGTGTTTTTCAAGCCTCTTTTATTTTATTTTATTTTGTGTGTGTGTGTGTGTCTCTATATTTTTTTCTATATAAAAGACTTTTTTACTGGAAGAAAGAGTGCTTTCAGTTGAAGCCATGGGATGATTAGGTTTATGTAGGGAATATGACTACTAAGGAATGACACATAAAATCTTAAAGATTTTGCTTTTAGCATTTGCTTTCTAAGCAGGGCTTGTAAAGCACTTTGATGTGACTGATGGAGATACAGTTTGTAGAGATATATTTAGTTCTCAAACTGACTATAAGCCAAGTGAAGCCTTAGCTCATTTTCCATTCTTTCTTTAGTCAGGCAAAACTATTACTGAAATCAGTGGGAGACTGGATAAAAACTCAGTGAGGACTTGCTGATGATAGCCAAATATATTGCAAACGGTTGTTGTGCATTCTTGTCCCTGCAGATACCATTATCAAGGAAATCTCTCAACTAGGAAGGCAGACTTCTGCCATGGGATGTCTACGGACACTCTCCTCTCTCTGGGTGTTTGCAAGTACTGCTGTATATGGTGACAATCCTGAGTGGAAACATTGAATTATTCAGTTTTAGGATTTTTCCAGTAGATGGCAGGATTGGCAAGTTCTTGCTTTTCAAACTCTGCAGTAGTTTGTTCATTGTTGGTGGATGAATTGATATTTCTGGCACAGAACTTGAAAAAGGAAAGAAATTTATTACTAAAATTTTACTGTATTACACTGTGCCAGGTTCACTTTTGCAGAAGATATTGCGCCCAAGAGTGTAAGTCATTTTCAAATGATCAGCTTTAGGTTTACTGAATGTTTCTCTTTAACTCCTCAAGTCCCATACCATTCACACCTGCCTAAGTGGATTAAATAACATCAAGACTCAGTCTAATTCAAGTAAAGCAATATCATATTTAATGTTAATAACATTCCAGACTTTATTATACCTACATATTACAAGAGCTCAGGAGGATGTGTGATGTTACTACCTACTATGTGGTTTAACAATATCTGGGAAATCCAGATCGTAGTTCTGCTTTAGGATTTCCTGATTTTTTTTTTTTCCCACTGATTTGGCAGTTCTTAAAAATGAAGTGATCTAGGGGCTTACATTCCACTTTCTATAAGGGCTCTATGTCTGTGCCTTGAGATACCTATGTATGATGGTTTAATAAATCTTCACACATCATCTTTGTCATGGAATGTAGTGTTAAGACAAGGAGTAATGGCTTTAAACTGAAAGAGGGTAGGTTTAGATTAGATATAAGGAGGAAATTTTTTACTCTGAGGCAATGGAACAGGTTGCCCAGAGAAGCCATGGTTGCCCCATCCCTGGAAGTGTTCAATGCCAAGTTGGATTGGGAGGTTTCCCTGCCCATGGCAGAAAGGTTGGAACTAGATGATCTTTTAAGGTCCCTTCCAATCCAAACCATTCTGTGATTCTATGATCTGAACCATAGTAACCATCCATGATTGTGTTCTTTGCTTGCAACAAATGTAAGGTAATGTGACTTAGTGTGATTCTTTTTTGTTGCCATAAGCTTCTTTGCTTTTTATTTGCCATGAATGGAATGTATAAGTTTATAAATACTGTGAGTCAGCTGATGTAAGTAATTTTTATGTTGCAGTTATTTATATGTCTGAACTCATGTCTCATTCACTGAATTCATTAAGTTTCAATGAAAATTATTCTCCAAAATTGTTAAATCACTTTTTTAAAGGGATAATTAAAAAAAATAATAATAAAAAAAGACACTAAATTCTGACAAGGTTTAACCTCTAAGGATTTCACTTTCTTTTGATTGGACTCCTGGACCCAGGACAATATACCAAAATTTGCCTTAAAGAGCTCTGGGAGAACAAGGCACCCACGGAAGCTGATTTTTAAAAACTAAACTAAATATATATAAATATATAAATTTGATTGAGGTGATGCCCAGAATCAGGAAATTAATATTACTGTGTTCAGAGATGGTCCTGCTACTCTGTCTAGGGAGTGGTTACAGACAGACATTTGTCTGTAGGATCCAAACTCCTATCCTGCAAGTTAAGGAAGCTTTTTAATGACTTGAGTTGTTGCTTCCATGTAAGAGGTTAATGATAAGAGTACTAATCTAACAAATGAGTCTTTCAGCTTGGCAGAACTCAAAGCCTTCTTTACATATCAGAGAGATTGCTCTAAGCCTTAGGTTAGAGGGATGGTCTGTATGGGGATAATCTGCATCCTTCCTACTGAAGCTGTGATAATTTTTCCATGGCATTGCAAGATAGGTTGAATCAAAAGGGGATGAAAGAGCGCAATTTTCTTGTACAGTAGTTTTTATGCTCAGATTCATTAACATTTAGGGTGTGCAACTTCCTCCTAATCTCTTTTCAGAAGCCACTACTCTCCTCTTTAATCTGAGTGTTAGATGCTTTTCCAGTGATGAGAAAAGGGGAAATTTTGCTAATACTGCTCCAAATTGAATGGAAAGCCATTATGAGAGGTTTGGGTGGGGGCAATGCGTTAAACCTGAAGGACTTGGCATCACGGGAGTCTCAGGCGTTGATGTCTTTGCATGAAAACTACTTTTCTAGCTGCTAAATCTGAGAAAATTTTGCATTGGCAGAGTGGTGAAACTGAAGGTGTTAGGGAAAACTGAAAGTAAGAAGTGTTTGGTGACTCAATTTTCAAATGCAGTCAGCACTTCTTGAGTCTGGGTGCTCGACAAAGCCAGAGAAAACCATAGGTGACCTAATTTAGTGTGATAATAGTCCTTCAAGCAAGAGGTTGGTGTAGAGATCTCTAGAGGTGCCTTTCAACTAATGTTTCTGTAATGTGTAACTTGGCACTCCTGACTCACAGTTTTGGATTTAGATGGACATATGAGCTGTAGAAATGCAGTCTCTCTATCTGGCTCCTAATCTCTAACATTATTCAGGTTCTTTTGATAATGTTAATTTCAATTTTCATTCTGAATATATATATTTTTAATTTTTTTCTTGAATTCAAGTTGTCTCAAATCCCCATTTCCTGACTGTTTCAGTAAAAACCATGCTTTTTCTGAAGATTACAGATAGCTGACAGGCTTCTCAATTCTTTTTATTATTATTACTATTATTATTATTTTATTATTATTTATTTTTTAATCTCAGTGGATGAAGTTTCACCCAGTGAGTGACTTGCTTTTCCTGTTTGGGTCATCTGTTGGGGGGCATATGTCTGGATTGGGCATGGGGCAGCAGCTGGAGAGATGTACACAATGCTGCTGTAGTGTTTCCCTTGCTGTGGGATCCTAAGAGCCAGAGGCAGCTGTCCTCTGAGCTGATCAACTCCATCTAGCACTCAGGGTGGAGAAGCTGGAAAGACGATATGTGTCACCATATGAATGCTTGATTTGCCAGTACAGCACTGAATAAAATGGAGAATGAGCGTAAACTTCAAAGATGTGCAACCTCTGCATTGTTAAAAACAAATCAGCTGCAGTTCTCCTGTCATCTGAGCCTTGGAAGTGAAGGGAACAGATGTTCTGTTTAAAAGCAGACAAAATATATTCAGCAAGATTAAAGCTGGTTAAAATCTGAGCACTTCTGTATTTGGTTACAAAATCAAATTTGGCTTCACTTGGAAATTCTTAGATAAATTATTTGAGCTAAATTGTTACCAACATTTGAAAACCTTTGAAATGTCATTAATCAAACATGTTATTCCCACATTATATTTTATCTTCATGTAACACTGCAGAAAATTGGCAAGAATGAAAAACAAACAAGATAGAAACTGCTGCAAAAAAATGTAAATGTTCCTATTTTTTCACATAGCACTAATGTAGGGAGTAAATTTTGCAACCCAGGACAATAATACTAAAACAACTGATGCTAAAAGTCACCAAAGAATGTTAAGCGTTGTCTGAAAATATCTTCAAGAGAATCTAAAGTGACGTGAAGATTCTTTAGAAGAAGAGACACATGTAGTCTGAGATTGAACATGCTATGGGGTTTGCTGGAACAGAATAAATGAGATCCAGTAAAAGGGAACGACTGAGGTTAGAATCTCAGTGAATTGAAAAGGAATGGATTCCTTTTGAGAGAAGGAAACAATCCAAATTTTTTAGATTTGAGTAAGTATCCAACAGATGCTTGATTGAAGGGAAGTACAAGAACAGTTCAACACTAGTGAAATCAAACGTTCAGCAAGAAAAGTAACTTGAACAGAAGAGGTTCTGATACACTTAAATGAAAGCCAACATGTGAGAATAATGTACAAGGATCACAGAATCACAGAATCACAGAATAGTCTAGGTTGGAAGAGACCTCCAAGATCACCAAGTCCAACCTCTGACCTAATGCTAACAAGGATGAACAAAGACTTTTTGCAGACTTGACAGGAAGCCACTAAGAGACATAAATATATATACAGTGTGAGTTGCAGTTAATACCACAGCTTTACGGTAGAGATGGTAGAGATAACATGGATAAGTAGGGTATATTTGGAGTGGGTTGCCCAGGGAGGTGGCAGAGTGAACCATTGCTGGGGTTGTTTAAGGAAATGTTGGACCTGGTACTTAGGGACATAGTTTAGTGGGTGATATTGGTGGTAGGGGGATGGTTGGATCAGATGATTTTGGAAGCCTTTTCCAACCTTAATGATTCTATGATTCTATTCTTTTTCAGGTTCAAAGGTGTTCCTTTTGGACAACATTCTTGATTATTTTATTCCTCTTCATTTCTCTTTGTACTGTGACTCTGGGATTGCTGGTTAGACACTTTTCTGTGTGGAATATAAAGATCGGTTATTCTTTCTCCACTTTACACAGTCATTCTCCTTTTAAAGTAATATTTTCAGAAAAGATGAGCTTTAATATTTCTACAACCTTCATATGAAGTATATGCAAAGATAAATATAATCTGGAAATCTGTTTAATCTACTCAACAGGTTAATGAACACGAGCCTATTAGCCTCTATACATATATACTAACTGTTGGTTTCAGTTATTTTAAGTATATCAGATTTAGTAACAGGATTAACCTGTTCAATAAATGTCCTTTCTTATGCAGCCATGTTTTTTCTCATCCAAAAACCCACTGATGTCACCCTACCCACTACTTCAGCACTGAGGTCACTGCAATCAGTGAAGTTTTACTTCTTACTCGAGTGGGAGTAGGATCAATCCAAGGGCTTTCAAAGCTTACCAAGGCAGAAATACTCACTGTTTAACTCTTTTATAACAAACTCATTTAGACACTTAACAATTCAGCCTTTTTTTTTTTTTTTTCTCAAATGAAAAAGAGACAAGTTTGGGCATGCATTGAATGCCTTTCATATGTGTGTATCCTTATTAAGCTTCACAAGGATTACTAGCTTCCCTTCTCTGTTATTTTAGTTATAAATTGATTTAATGTAAAATATAATTTGAGGCTATCACATTCCCTTCTCAAGGCTTACTAACATAACCAAGGTGTGTCATACAATAACAATCCACATGAATTATGCACTAGAAGGTGATCAAAAGATTTTGTTCAAACAGACATAAATCTCAAGAAAGATTATGACATATACTTGTATCCTTGATGTGCTGAAATAGACAATTTATTACTTCTAATCCTAAAGTCTGTATTTATATCCATTCAAACTAAGGAGTGTGTCTGAATAGTTTTACTGCATACTTATTCTGTCAACAGCAATCCTAGATTTCTGACATGCCGCCCACTAAGTTTTAGATCTTGTATCTATTGAACACACCTGTGAACTAAATTCCTTCTTGGAAATAGGTTTTATTTACATATATATTGTATATAATTTATGTTGGTCTCTGCTTTTGTGATCAGATATTCTGCTAGGTGAAGATAGCAATATCATTTCAGAAAGAGACTGTTGATTTAAGGTGAATTAGAAACAAAGAACCATTTGTGTCTTGGGACTTTGTAACAGAGAGGAGAAATTGTAGCCTAGACTCATCCTACATAATCATGGGAGCTGGTAAGTAAAGTTTCTGTGTCAACTGGGGTCAAAGAAATCCTTGGAAAATAAATATTTTACTGTTTTATACACTTAGAGCCTGTGAAATTGGAAACTACTACTCTGTTATTGCCTCAAGTAGGGGGAAAAGTAAAATTTCGTGCACAGTGGGATGTTAAGCCTGCAGCTCTGCCTCACAAAAAGCAGAAATAGTATTTCTAATTCCATATACATCATAATTGGAAATATATCCTTGTAAAATATGTTTAAAATAATAAAATAAGATTGGTTCTCTGGAACTGTAAGAAGGGAAGATCAGTTAGCTTTGAAGGATCATTGCAAGAACGCTGATAAAAATTGTATTAGATATGGGAAAACAAAACTATATACTTCCTGACTCCTTCTACAATTTCAGTTCAAGAAGATGAATGCTCTGGGTCTGTAATGCCTATGTAAGGATCAGTCAGTTGGTATCACTGAACTCTTCTATTACTTAAACACAGAAAAACTGCTTAAAGAACATGAGAGTTTTTCTAAGAGACCATGTGGGACAGTACAGGACTCTGAAATAAGCTTGGCAGTTTAAAGACACGAGACATCTTCCCCCATTCTATACCAAATACCAGATACCCTTTTCTGAGATCTGTCCCCCAGTAATAAAAACAAACGATAAAGGCATTTGAAGGAAAAGTTTAAAACAAAATTATACAAGAACCAATTATGCAATTTTGTGTCTGAGATTGAGTGAGGATGTGGGAAGAAGAAACCTCCACTCATGGAAGCCAGTCTTCCATTGCACTGAAAAGCTCCTGAGGCATTATCATATGCTTTTTTTTAGTTCTAGCTTAAACTGCGGAAGGTATCACTGACCTGAGCAATGCAGCAGTACACCAATGAGAAGTTGTTGTTCCCAAGAACAACAAGGCAAAGAGGTTGTGCAAGAAGTCCTTAGTTGAATTCATTATGAAGTTAAAGAGAGTAGTTCAAATGACAGTCATGGATTGTTTGAGCTAACTTGGCTGGCTTTGTGCTGAGCTAGACTTAAAATGCTCTCACATTATGTTCCATTAGCTTTGCTGTGGGACTAGAAACCTTCAGCCTAAAACCAGAAATGAACAGCTCAAATTAGGTCTTAAACCATGTCAGCCATTTGCAAAGCAAATAGCGTCTAAATCTTTAGAGAACGCAGAAGAAGAATTGAAGCGCAGTAGAAAAGACTAGAGTTGGTTGTCATCACCTCGAGATGTTTGAAAATGCCTTCTTGGACATCCTTGGAGGATTATTTGTTACATTCTCTCTCTGCACTGATTATGGGGAAATTACTGTAGATATACAGTTTACGATAAAAATTAGAATGTATTTTAGTTTTGGGCAAACCAAAAAGTATTCATTATTTCATGGCATGTAGGATATATTATGTTTTTAGCAAAGCAGGAAACACCATTTAAGTAGAGCATTGTTATAAAAATATAGGTAAAGCTACACATCAGAGAAAGATTAACAATATGATGAGAAGGAGGGAGAGAGAGGCAGAAAGTGAAAAGGAAGGAGATTGTCCATGAACATAGAAACCTGCATATTCTGGTATGCATTTTCTCATACTCTGCCTTGCTTGAAGGCTATGAAAGATCTGTTACTGAAAATTTAAATTAGATAGTTTGAAATCAGAAGCTATTGATGACAAAACAACTGACAATTACATTTTTGTAATTTTTTTGTAAATTTTGCAATATCATTGTGGAACAATATGCTGCATAAGTGTAGCACCAGGACATCTTTTCAAGAACAAATTTAGGCTATATATAAAGTCAATTAATTAATTTTGATTTGCAGACTCCTGTATACCTTTCAAAGGACATATAGCCTCCTTGTGCAGCAAAATTGACTAATAACAGTCTTTATTTTCCTAGTAATCTGCCAATGGGATCCTTGGTGATAGGTTTCCAGGGTCCCAAGACCAACAACTCAAAAGGACTCAGTTACAATAAGCTACCTTAAATATGACTGCAAAGCAACTGAATGATAAAAATTCATTTTGTACACAGTCATTTTTCTTGTAGCAGGAAATATAGTTTCTGAGTGTGATTTTAACAAAGCATTCTGGTGTACAGTGGTTTTAATAAAACTACATTTTCTTACAAGTAAGTAAGGAAGAGAAAAACAACCAATTTACCTGTTAGTTGGTAGAGGCTGTGAAGATTTGATAAACTCAGGATAAACTGTTGTACTATTCAGTGCGCTGACCAACTCTGTTTTTTCCTGATGGACCTAGATCGAAAAACAAAATTATGTAGGACAGGATTATTTTAGAGCACTTAATATTGGCCTACAGGTCTCAGCAATAACAACACAGGTCAATGACTCATTTAAAAAACACAGACTGAATCACACAGCATTTTCTTCACTTGGACAAACACTTCTGAACAAAGAATAAACTGTTTAGGATTGATTCAAGTATTTTTAAGCTCAAGTTACAGGTTTTTAATATATAACAGCACATGCTCACTGATTTGAGTTTCTTAGCTAACTCAGATGTATAGATAGGTCAAGATCCAAGATATCAATCCCATTTTTTCCCCAGTTTTTTAATCCGCTACTGGTAAATCATGAGAAGCTAAATCCTGGACCTCCCCTGTTAAAGGACAGTGGACATTGTGTTCCAGTGGGTTCAAAATTATTACTTGCAGCAATTTTCAAAATCTAAATTTTTAGACAGGAGGGTCACTAAAACATTATTCTCTTCACCACTAATATGGTTGGGGATTTTAATTTGAAAAGTACTTTGTAATGTTAGCTTGAATTTAAGCTAGTTTGGTGGTGCTTTATGGATAATGAAGTTCCTCATGTTAAGTTCAGTATTTATTTTAGACTATTTTCTTAAAAGTAGTTTCCATTTTTACTCAATGAAATTAAATAAAATACTGACTAAACACTTATTTGTTTATAACAACTTTTCACCCAGGAGTAAATATTTTCTTCCAGTTAATAATGTGATTTGGATGGATTGCCCTTAACAGTCTTTTTCATTAGGCTGATGTGCATTTCACGGCAATGCTGTCCTGTGAGATGCCATGTCACTGCTTGGAAGTCATTAAAAAAAGTGTCAAAAGGGGAGCTCATAAGAAAGCTATGTTGTTTCGGTTCTTCCCCCTCTGGACCCTCTGTACTGTCCCCTGTGTTTGTGAAACCGTGTTGCTGTGTCACCGTGTTATGAACTTCACATACACCACTTGCTATGACATCTCTTACAGAATTGATTAAAGTAGACCACAGTTTCTGCTGGGTTCTTAAACAGGCAATCATGGTCGTGGTGGGGCTCAGTTAGAGGGCAAGAGCACATATGCTCTGTGCTGAGAGTTAGTGATTTGGGAACTTAAAGCTGAAAGGTTACAAGAGACTTTGAAATATTGCTTAAAAAAATAATACATTTGTTGGGTTTTGTCCACATTACGGGTATGACTGCCATTTTCTAATATACCCGTCATAAACCTGATGAAATCATAGTTTTGCTAGGAGTGAGAAGGTTCTATTTTCCAATCTCTTCTATTCATTCTATGTTCCTTCATACTCTTTGGCATTTTGGGGACCATTCTTGGCTTTTATTCAAGTTGTCTGGGAGGATGTCAAAACAGAAAATAGAACAGAAAGCAAGGATTTTGCTTTGTTTCTATAAGCTTCATACACGCATAATTCACATTAGTTTTGTCTGGTTTACATTGGAATGAGCAGAGGTGAATCAGAACCCAAATCCCATCCTTCATACTGCTTTCACAGAATCACAGAATTGTAGGGGTTGGAAGGGACTTTGAAAGATCATCAGGTCCAACCCCCCTGCCAAAGCAGGTTCCTCAGAGCAGGCTGCCCAGGTAGGCGTCCAGACGGGCCTTGAATATCTCCAGAGAAGGAGACTCCACAACCTCCCTGGGCAGCCTGTTCCAGTGCTCCGTCACCCTCACCATGAAGAAGGTCTTTCGTATGTTGGTGCAGAACTTCCTGTGCTCTATCTTGCAGCCATTGCTTTCTATCTAGTGAATTAAGTACTTCTTTAAGAAATGATTGAAGATGTTACAATTATGTGAAAATAGAAGAAATACAGAGTGACTTTATACCTGTAGATTTGTCGCCTCTTCAGACCACCAGACTTCAAAGTCTTTTTGCAGCTTCACCTTTGCTTTTTCCATGAGAAGCTGTAGGTGTTCAATCTCTACTTTCAGCCCTTTCAAGCGATTGTACATTGTTTTATAACTAATTTAAGAAGAAAGGTTATTAAAGATTTTCCAACACTTCTTATATTTTATGACAACTTCACTAGACAGTAGGTAAAAGAAACTTATCTTGAAAAATTTGATTTCATTGAAAAAGTTACTGAAGTTCTAGTGTGACCAATACTGATCAACAATTAAATACAGGTTCAAATATGTCAAGCTATGCCTTGATTACCCTTCCAAACAGAAACTAATGTGTAGTCAAATATTTGCTGTAGCATGAAACAGCCAGAAGCTTCCTCACAGGTCACAGCTAATATAACCGATAGCAAATTACTTAGAAATGATATCCTTGCATCTATTTTCCTTTTATCCTCTTAGCTACAGCCACATTAAAACAAACAGAAGGATTGGTTGACTAATTCATATTCTGTATATTATTTACACTTAGTCCTGTATAGACAAAAGATTTTCCTTAGGTCAAGGAAGGCGAGACATTCATGAATCTACAAAGATGTTTCACAGTACATTTGGATTCAAAGAACAAAGTTTTAATACTAATCCTCAAGGGGGACATAAAGTCATTTTTATTGATTTTTGACCATTAGCCCTATCATAAAGGTTTCCCACTCACTTACTGTGGCATCTTACAGACAAACCAAGAGCACATACACAAATTTAAGAACTATCTGTGAACCACAAAGTTAACATTTTATAAGATGTCAGAGAAAACCTTGAGGTTAACTGTATGTATAAAACTGTAATATAATATTGGTATACTTTATCTTCTGAAGGATGATTTTAAGCAGAAATAATACCTTTTTTTCTCTTCCTCTATTTGGGTTCGAAGTTTCTCTTCCAGTGGATCAAGCGTATTTTGCTCTTCAGAAGGCTTAGACACAGCTAGAGGAGAAATGAACAGATGTAAGCAATGAGCATTTGATTTGTAAAGAAACAACTTTAAATTAGAATACAAGCTGTTTTTAAGAGGTAGGTAATGAAATAGAGGTCTATAGCAGTTTTTCTCTTCTGGAAGTGTTTTTTCAAATTCTTTGTTTAGGCCTTACTTAATATAAGAAAGACTCAATTAACTTCAGTGATTTACATTGTTTCGATTTTTTTGGAATATTTATTTTAGGTATGAACAAAAATGATTTTGCCAGTCCATTTAAAAAGTTTTTATTTGACATAAAACCCTAAATAAATGCATTTAACCTGATAGTTTTGTCTATGCAGACAAGTAGGAAGATTCAACAGTAGCTGTGCTAGTGCCTGGAAACAGAGAAACATAAAGAAGAGTAAAAGACAAACACTGAAGATGTAACTTTGGTAAACAATAAATGAAGTAATTTTGACGAACAATAAATTCAGACAATTTATATGAATAAGGAAAATAGCCTGAAACTGTGTCTGAGAAATTTTTCAAGGCAGAGAAGAACTGCATAAATACTCCAAGATAATTTAGCCAAAGTTAATCTAAGAAAGCTGCTCAGGATTTCCCTGTCCCGTAACAGATCTAGTTAGCATGCAAAACACAACATGGTTCTTCTGAGAGACGGCAAAACAGCCTTTCCATCGTGCATTGTATGAACTGGGTTTATTTCAGCAGTGAAAGGAAATGTATAGTTACCTACTAGTATTACAACAGTTTCTTTTTCTAGAATGAATGAGAATAGTTTAAGGTTCCCAAGAAAACGTTTAACCTTTTTAACTGAAGAAAAATGAAAGAAACAAAAGATTTGCTGTACAAAACATGCACGTTTCCATCCCAACTGCTATTTCTGCCAAGAAAATAAATTCTATGTCAACCTGTCATTAGGCCTAAGGAGTGCAGCCTTTCTTCGAGGAATGGAATCTGTCTGGAACAAGAGGGCAGCAATGACCCCTCTCTGCCTGTCAGCACGCCAGCTATAGCCATTAATCTTTTGTTGTAGCACCCTGTAGCCTAGTACAAATGAAACTGAAAAGCGTTTTATTTCATTTAGAGTACTCAGGTCAAGCATGTTAATACAGACAGCCAGGATGGACAAAGTCCATGCACACTTCTTGTTTCATACATCTAAAGGCTTTGCTGGATGTGCAGACTACAAAAGAACTACAGGGAGAAGACATTTTGGTAGAGATGGTACCCACAGAAGATTAAAAAATAATCTGGAATGTTAAAATGAATACAGAAGTCAGGAGGTACAAACAACATGGCAGAGGACATGCTAGAAAAAAGGCATTGTATCATATAGTATAACTGAATACAATAGTTGATGAGAAGGCCTTAATAATCATGCCAGAAACTTCAAGGAAAGCAGTAAACCTACCAGTGATTTCAGGGCATTGGTATTTTCTGATTTGTCATCCTCAGGAAGAATGCGTAAAGCAGCAAAGCACAGAGCTACACAAGATGCTCGAGGGAAGACAAGCCCTGCAGAGCTCCTGAGGGCTGACATTTGGTCTGCCCTTCATGAACACACAGCATCCAGGCTTGAGAGAAATGTGCTCTCATGGAACAAGCCAAAATTGATTTAGGGAGTTACTGCCTCCCAGATGAGCCATGCTCACAGACCATGTGAGCATCCTTAATGCATTCCAGTGTGAAGCCAGCCAGGCTGAGCTTGAGCAGCAGTTGAAAGGGACTCTCCTGGGCATGTTGAAATGCATTTTGCTTATTCACAAAGTCTGCCAGGGTGTCTGAGTTCAGGAGGTGAAACCCCCTTATAATGAAGAGAGATAATTTAGTGTGGAAGACAGAAGCAACTTAAAATGTCAATGCTGTTTTTGAAGGATGAACTTCCCTACCTGAAAACATCAGCAAATTCTGCTAGTTATTACAGAGCAATGCAGGACCATAATATTGTGGCTTTCCCTCCCTGATTTATTTGAACATTGTTATGGTTTAACCGCAACATGCAGCTAACAGCCCCTTGCTCACTCTCCCCAGGTGTCATGCTGGAGAGAATTGGAAAAGTAGAAGTGCAAGAATTCATGGGTTGAGATAAAGACAGCTCACTAGGTAAAGCAAAGCAAAGCTACGTGCCCAAGCAAAGCAAAACAAGGAATCCATTTGCTACTTCCCATCAGCAGGCAGGTGTTCAGCTGCTTCCAGGAAAGCAGGGCTCAGCACGCGTAACATCGAGTACTTGGAGAAATATTTTTGTACTGGATCTCAAAGGGCAGCCTCAGGCAGAATTTGGTGACGTATATAAAAACACCAAGAAAAATATTTTGCTGCTGCTGATTACACTCTGTAGAAGGGATTATTTGGTTGTAAGTTATCTGCAGAAATTGTAACAAAGCCTTTTATGAACATATAAAGTACCTTTGTGATGCAAAGGCCTCACCATTCTCAATCCCGAGTGTAGCTATGTATGTTCCCTCTAGGAACATGTTGGTGATGAAAACAAGAAACACAGCTGTGGACAAGGTGAGCTGCCCAAAGTTTTGTATACATACACAATGGAAAGAGATGAGTACACTGCAAGCTGATGTGGCCCTGGCAGCAAAAGAAAGCACTGGATATTTCATCAAGCAAAGTGCTAAAACTTAGATGTCCATCAGTGTGTTCCAGTCACAAGAGCAGAACAGATCTGATTGCAGTGTCAGGTGAAGAAGTCATGTGGTAAGTCAAGCCCCAGGACTTGCCTATTTGGGTGCTGCTTTTTAAGTTCTCTGATGCATTTTCCCATTTTATTGCAGTCTCCAGGTCAGCTTTTTGTCATGCCTGCTTATTGCAGCAACATGCTTGTGAACTGAAGAGCATTCACTCTAGAAACAAGACATTTGTGAAACTGCCTACTGTAATATACACCAATGAACACGTGGATCTTTCCTGATGTTCCAAGCAAAGGAGATCTATGGTCTGGTGCAGTGTTTTTCAACCTTTTTTTTTTTTTTTTTTTTTTTTTTTTTCTGCTGCTTCTCCCTTTTCCTTATTCCCTGCTACTTCTTTTGTCCCCCTCACTTTCTGGGTGGACAAAAGAGGCTCTGGCCTCTTTGTGCACCTGGGCTCCTGCTGCTGACACCTCGCAGCCCTCTCCTCCCACCAGCAATTTCAGCTACGGCTCAAGCTAGGAAGCTAAGGCAGAGGTTACTGGCTCAGGCTGTGCTCTGTATCTCACATCTAAATAGTAGCGTTCCTCAATAGGCAGGCTCAGATATTTAAAATAATACAAGAGAGACAACTGAGTGAGTAGGCAGTACAATGCACAAAGCATAGTATTTGCTTAAACATAGAACACAGATAACTACGAAGAATTACTTTCTTTTTGCTATAGATTCTTCTTCCTCTAAAGAGCTTCCTTTTTATTTTATATATCTCTCCGTCTATATAGAAACAGAAAAAGTGTATTAAAACATCAAATCATTTTATCTAGGTTTCAGGGATGTAGAGGATGCATGGTGTACATGTTTAGAAAAACATTGCCTGTGTATATACAAGGGGCTTCAGCTGGCTTACTTCTATACGATTCTGTACAACAGTTATTTCAGCAGCATACTCCTGAGGAGTATTTGTTCCTCTACATTAGTGTAACTACACATACCACTGAGAGGGAAAGCTTTTGAATCCTACATTCGGGGTCTTTTATTAACAGTACTGAGTGACACAACACAAGGAAGAGGTTTTGACAGTGCTACATTTGGTAGCAAAACAGCTGGCAACATATGTATTTATCTTTAGGTTAACTGATCTTGTTCTGTCTTCAAATATAACCCATTTGGCAGAATGGGACACAGGACACAACTGATACCAGCTGCCTACTTAAAGAGGAAGGTGAACCTTGCATGAGTTGACAGTTCATAGCATAAAGGTTTTGTTTGTTTGTTTGTTTGTTTTCATAAACAGGATTGTAAGAGGCATATTAAATTATAATGTTTTTACATGAATGAGAGGGCCAATTCTGGAGTAAAAGAAACAGTGAATTTTACAACACTTTCCACGTTACCAAATCACACAGTACCAGAAAGAAATAATAGCACCTGCTAACAATCTGTCTGTTTCAAAGCACTATAGAAAGCATGGATGAAAAATGTTATTTCCAACAGGAGATACCAAGTGTGATCACCATAGTTCACTGCAAGCAGGCAAAAACTTGAAATCTGACAGATTCTTGTCTGCAGTCACAAAATTTTGCAAGAAACTCTCTGTGACCTTGAACTTTATATTCTCTGGAGCACTCATATATTTCTCAACCTGAGTATATCCTGGAAGTCAGACTCCTAGGGATTTATTGTCCCTGTGCCTCAAATAACATTGTGCCCTGCCCTCCATCTGTACTTTTGCAGTCAAAGATTTTCATTTTTTCACTGGATAGTCTTGTGTTTATCTGCTTAAATTTATAGTCACTTGAAGTAACCAAATTTAGAATTGACTTCAGTGTCCAGTTAATATTTTTACTGCTTTATTTATCAGCTTTGCAGCTTTTGGCAAACTCAGGCTTCAGTGCTTTCAAACTGCACCATATGTTGACATTTTAGCTTTTTAAAAAAAGTTACCCTTCAGTAGCTATTCAGGATCATCTTGCAAGCAATTCTCCTGTTCTTTTTCCTTATTCCTCTCCTAGGTCATGTCAACCTGTGTTTGTCACCAGGCACTACAATGTGTACCTTATACAAAACCAAAGATGGGTATGCACAGTGAAACTCATGTGCAAATGGAAAATATCCTAATGTCTGGAAGAGTTTATGTTGTGGGTTTTAGAGCACTTTACCCTTAATCTTAATGTATTAGATTTTTAAAATTTTGGCCAGGTGGTCCTAAGCATACCTTGGAGTAAACTGTTTCATTTTCGGTGTTTTATAAACGTGTGTGTGTAGGGGGGGATTAAAAGCACGTGTATTTTGTTGATTCTTATTTTCATTTTAGTCACTGAATTTAGAAAAAGGATCGATCAGTATGCTCTTCTCTATGTACCATTGCATTGTTTACTGTTTTACTGGCTTAAGATTGGCTCAATCAAATTGACTTCCAATGCACACCTGGAAAGTAGAGATATTTTTTTCCAGTCTCTTTGAGCTCTTTTGGGTAAATACAGACTCAAACTTGAATTCCCTTAAGTCTCTTCTTTGAAACTAGTCATCTGTGTATTTGCTCCTGAAAATATATGACACATGAAACAGAAGGCGTTGCCTACACTTCAGCTGCATTCAAGCCATGAAGGCTTCTGAAACCATTGTGGCTAAAAGTTCCTTGTTGGTTTCCAAATATACAAGTGCAATTTACTGTGAAGAAAAAAAAAGCTTCAAGTTTTTCAAGTTTAATTTGTTCCATACTCACCACTTGGTTTAGTGGAATAGTAATGTAGCTGGGTCATAGTCTGAAAACCTCTACTAATTCAGATTCTTGCCTACTTTTACTAAATGCATTTTTCCAATAGATTACATAAGATTATTGTCGCATCACTTATGTTGTCCATAATATTAGACAAAGGGATACCTGATATTTGAGGTGGAGACGGCAGTTATTAAAC
Source organism: Oxyura jamaicensis (assembly GCF_011077185.1). Lineage (NCBI taxonomy): Eukaryota > Metazoa > Chordata > Aves > Anseriformes > Anatidae > Oxyura > Oxyura jamaicensis. The sequence goes on from NC_048895.1 coordinate 27,148,476, forward strand.
AGCACCATAGCTACTGCAAAAAGAATGAGAAATATCTAATGGTGCTAAAGGTACAGTCATCCTGAGTGTCACAGCATATAGTAGAGATAGTAAAGCTTGGTGTGTCCACGCGTTTTGCTGAGAATGCTCAGATAAGCAGATATACAAATCTCAGTTCTGCTAAGAGCCACGCTTGCTGTGTATGAGCAATATGCATATGCATGCACAGTAAATCCTATACTTGCACATCACATTTAGGAATGCAGTGCACACAGTAACTGTGTTATCAATTCAGTAGGTCCAACATTTTCCGAAAGTAGTGGGTATTTAACCTGCATTCTGCATGGAACTCCAGCCATGTTTGTCAGTACAAACACTTATGACAATGCACAAAAGCATCTATTTGGGGCTGTACATTAAATTTATAGCAGCAATGTCATTTGGAAAAAAATACTAAGGAAAAATAAGCATACATGTTCTATACTTAATTGCTTCTGTTTAAGCTGTGTATGGGTATGAATGGGTCAAGCAACTGACATGTCACTTCAATTCACAAAAAAGAGGTTGATCCAAGTGTCAATACTCTGAAATGTGTAAGGAATCAAATCAAAGTAGTATCAGCCTGAACAAGTTTGATCTTTCTGCTACAAGGTATTAGTAGAAGAAATTTCATCTGCAAGAGAGAAGTGAAATGGAAAAGAAGCACGGCATTGTTGGTGAAATATGATGACCGGAATTTAGCAAAGTATATAATAAAGACCAAAGTACTGCAGAAGTCTCATTTCTACTCTCCCACATAGATAAAAGAAGCCCTCTAAAAGAGTTTGAGAAATCCTTTTCTAAATGTTGGTATGAAATAGAAGTTTTCTCAAAATTTCTAAAACCACAATCATAAGACTTCATGTCAGCAGGAACGTTATTCTTTACAGAGATTCATGTTGATACTGTTCAGTGTTGTGGCACATGTATTAGACTAGGGCTCTGTACAACTTGCACAGTTTTGGGGACCAGAGTATGTTTTTGGGACCCTTTATCCCTGTTGTCCACTTTCATACTTCACACTGAGTGCCACACTTTTGCTAGTACTTCCACGCATATATCCATCAGCTGTAGGAGCTGAACAGTGAGGCTCTCAGTGCTGGGCCACAAGCTGAAAAAGGTACAAGAAAAAGTATATAAATATCTACTCATTTCTCATCACTGTGACAGGTCTTTCCTATGAAGGAAAGGACTTTGAGCTTAATTAAAATGTCCTGGTCGTTGCCAGCTGACACACTGTACTGCATATGAGAAGAGACAATCCTGACATTCAGAAACAATTATAGCTCATCCACAAGATTTTTATCTGGAGAAGTATATGCAACCTCTGCATGTTTATGGGATATTATCATTATCTGTAACTACTTGTTGCAAGTCATTATTTTCTTTTGATCTTAAAAATTTGAAAAATTTTGAGTAAAGAAACAGTGAATTGATTTCTTCTGGACATTACAACAAGATGAAGAAAAGAAGTTTTGCATCAGATTTGTAGCTTGATCTGAAACACTGAATACCACATTAACACTGATATTTCTCATTCACGCCTTGTCATGTGCTTTACTTGATCAAGTATAAGTTGTTATTCTTGCTTTTACCTTTACCCTTTAAAAATCAAAGCAAATACAGATGTGAAGAGAGCTTCATTGTTTTTTTTTACAGTTCGTTAGATTACAAAACTGTTACATGGACAAAGAGCTCTCGGAGCAAACCTTTACTGGTACTGAACTAGCTTGCTGCCCAACAACCCACAGGACATGGCCTCTAATGTACAAACTCAACTTTGTGTAATCAGAAGGAAGAAGTTTGCAGCACTTAAAACTGCAAGTTACTCTTAGCTGTTCTACCAGAGCCAACAGGGAGAGGCTACTCCAAGGTGTACTGGAACAAAACTATCTTATGCATAGAATCAGTAGACAGTGCATAAAAACAATTTTTTTTTTTTTTTTTTAATTTGCTCACCTCAAGTCATATCTTAGAATCACCAAAACACTCTGGTTGGGAGGGACTGTGGGAGGCTGTCTCCTCAAAGCTGGGTGAAAACTGAACCAGACTGGGTTGTCTAAACATGTCTTGAAAAGTCTGAGGATGGAAATCCTGCAAACCTCTCTGAGGACCCCTTTTAATGCATAACTATCCTCATAGCATCTTTTTCCTAATACTTTAATTTTAGTAGACTAATTAGAGAATCAGGAGCTTCATCTCCAGATTCTGTCTCATCACCTAAAGGAGTTTCTAAATAATAATGCAATTCCCTCTGAACTTGTTAGTGTTTTGGAATAAATATTTTCTGCAAGAAAGCTTACAGAGACTGAGAGCTGTCCTAACAACAGTGAAATCTTAAAGTCAGTGTCAATACAATTCAGAACCGGATTGCTGTGCTAAAAGTTCATGACTCCTAATAAAAATATCACTTGATCCAAAGATGTCGTCTACTCTTTTTTGAGATCTGATAAACTGAAGCTGAGTAGGTCATGTGGGAAGCTTAATATGAACACAATAACAATCTCAGAATTTTCTGTGACAGTTCAGAACAACATTCTTGCAAAGATTTCCTGTAAAGATGCAGTGTTCTCTTCCTTGAGGACACAATGAAAGAGAAAACTTATGGCTGCCTCTAGAATTGAGCACTGCAGCTAAAAAGATTAACAGAAATACACAGAAACAAACAAAACTACAAAACACCCTAGAAATATCTAAAGAGAAACCTACTGAAGGAAAAGGTCTGGGTGGGCTTGAGGCCTGGAGGGACAGGTTTGAGAAGAGTTTTATTTTAATACACTTGTACAGTTTTGAAATTCATTCCTACATAATACTGGGAAAAAAGAAATAAACAAAAAAACGTAACACCTGACAACAAACCTCAAGTACTATGGCAAGGGATGCATTGCCACTTGTCTAGCTGCTGCTTCAAAACCCTGTTTCTTTTTCTGTATTGTGATAATCTTCACAAAAGAATTTGGTATGTAAAAAATACAAAAGCTCTGCAAGAACTCAATGTATTAGGCGTAGATGGCACTGACATTAAGCCCAAAAAAGCCTGTGAGCCTGAGAGAGTAAATCTGTTTTGGTGTGTAACTTCACAGTCATCCGAAGCCAAATTCTATGCTGTTTTCCTTTGGACACACCTAGAATAATTGCAATGACTTAACTACACTACAGTAACAAGAAGCTACAAAGAACTTCTAATCTACTTAAAATACCCTGTGTAAAGACATATATGTGTTCAAAATTCATTGTCCATTAGCATTACAAGAATTTGCCTAAAAACTGATTTAGCAAATATTTCTAAAGGCATTTAATATGTTGCAATAATTAAACAAAACAAATTCAAGAAGATCCTTATCACTGTCAGAGTAAATCTTTCCTTTTTAAGAAAAGAGGCAATAATTTCTGAATTCTCAGCCAGCTTTGCTATTTATATCTTTGTCCTAGTAATTGTGAAAAATTATCATTTTCAACAAGCACAATTTGACCAACTTTCTGTCAGTGTCAGAATAGCAAAAATAAATCTTAATGCAAAACATCTCCAATTGTTTTCCTTTGAAATGATAGAAAGACCTAAGAAATCCGTCACTAAAAAGAGTGGCTTTGGTACCACTAGAGGACAGCCTAGGAATAAAATCAGTGCCCTCCATGCACAGGAGCAGTGAACTTTTACAATAAAAGCACTCCTGTTGCTTGAGATTTCAAGCACAAGTACTTGAAGAACACAACACACTGAAACATTATGCATAACAAAATTGTGAATTTCTAAGAAAAACCTTTCCTTTATTCAAAGACCATTGGAAACTGATCATACTTTCTTTTCCCATTTTTATCCCTAAAAATAGCATATTTTATGGATCGAAAATACATGAACAGCCCCACATGGTTATCTCTTGTCACAAAACAAAACAAAAACCCTTAAAATTCTGGACTTCAGACAAACTGAATATTTTTCCAAAGGTCTTTTTTTTTTAGCCTATATATAAGATACCATTTGTCAGTGCCAGGAATGATGGCCTTAAAACAGGCCATCTATTATTTTCCATGGATTGCATTGGACTTGTGTGGGAAAACACAGACTGCCACTTTTCTCAGCTTCTGTCATTTTGTGATTGAAAACACTCGTGTCTCCTCATTTCATGGCATTAGGACAGATCAAGACTCTGCTTCATATGAACAAAGTTAAATGGCTTCTCAGTTACAAGATGCAAAGCAGTGAAAGAAACAGAGCTCATTTTATTTAAATATGGATTTATTTAAATAAGAGATTAACTCTGATGCAAACCAGCAATTTGGAAGTGCTGTGTGCTTTCCACTCACACAGATCACAGAAGATGATTTCAAGACTGTTATTGATTATTAGCCTAGTCAATGTTATATATGTCTGCGGGATGCTGCAATGGTTACAGAGAGGACTTTAATGCAGTTCCTAAGCATCCCCTATATACTTAGCAGATATAAACCATGGTGGCACAACCTTTCTAATGACATGCACTATGCCTCATGTGGGACAAGTGGGAGCAGCAGTTCCTGATTCTACCTATCCTGGTTCTGATAATGCTGTTCTTTCACTTCTAATCAAAGAAAGGCGAGGAAGTAAAATGAAGCACACCATGAATAAGCACGTAGCAAGGCAGGGACAAGGGCATAAACTGATACCAATATTCTTAGAGCAAGTATGTAGCTTAGAAAATGTAGGAAAAGATGATATAGAACAGACTAGTGAGGGACAAAAGACACGAGAAAGCTCCCTACTTTTGCTTGAAACAAACGTGTGCTACAAATCTGAATGTAAAAATAACAGATGCCAAAATCCTTGTTCTCAGGCAATTGCCACACTAAAACAAATGCTGGTATGCATTTTTCTGGGATTGAAATGTATCTGTTATTTTTGACTCACCTAGTCATTTTATTTTTCATGAGGAATTTTTTTTTTTTTTTCCAGAGGAAGTTTGTTCAAAAAGGATCTTGGGAATAGGTCTTCAAAAAAACAGAAGAAATATAAGCTCTTATTTCTAAAAACCAAGTTACAAAACCCGGAAACCATTTTTTTTTTTTTTTTAATAAAATGTTGATAGAACTGGGCCTTGATGCTGAAATCCTTACTAAGAATGCAGATTCCTTACAAAGATCCAACTTTGTCAACTTTATCAACTTTTATCAACTTTACCCGTGTTAGATTGTACCATTTTTTTTCCAGATAGCTCTACAGAGAACAATGGAATTGCACAGAAAGAGCAAGATTAATTTGGTCCCAACAAATTTCTCTAGACACCAAAAGCTGCTGCTGCTTCTGGGTATTTTCAGAGGAATCCCAAAAGAATCAATAGGTTGCTAACAGTTTCAAAATTTATATATAAAAAAAGAAGGGAGGCTAATGGAGAAACAGATTAATAAGAAAAGCATGGAAAGCTGCAAAACTGCAATTCAAGTAAGCTCAGAAAGTAATTGTGATTATTGCTGAAGAGGGGGGCATGATGTGCTGAATATGATGCATCACTTCACCTTGATTTAGGAAACGTTTCAGGCTGCACATAATGAAATTTCTGTGTATGAAACGCTGTCAAGATCTGTTTGAAGCTGACAGAACAGCTGTGGGACTTGCAGATTTAGTAAACATTTCTGTTGATATGGGCACATGAGCCAAGTGTACATTCATAGGTCCTTTCTAACTTCCAGAGTTAACAAAACAGAGGCCTCCACTTGAGATGCAGTTGAATAGACAAAACTGTGTTAGTCTCAGTACAGTTGTTTCTGTTATGGAAAGTTACTGTACAAAACATGCCTTTGCCAGCATGCATCCCAATAGGACTGTGTTCCCAGTACAGTATGTCATAGGTTTTCCTGGGTCATCAGATGGCTCCAGTTTAGGATTCAGTGTCCCCCCACTGCTGGTGAATGATGTTACATTAGCCTAATTGTCTATTTGCAATCACATTCAATCAATGTAACACCAGAATAAGATAATGAAGAACCAGGCTGTTATTTTACTGAAATGCTAGTTTAAAATATCTTCAGATAATGGTGTCATGAAAAATGCACAGTTGCATTCTAATCCATTGGAAACGCAAGTGAAACTTTTCTTTCCAAACTTTTCTTCCACCTTTTCCACACAGAGGCATCCTGGTGACCTAGTATTTTTGCTCTGTCAGTACTTCAGTGCTGTGCACATTATTTCATTTTAAATACTGCCTAAAAATGCAGTTAAGCATGCAGAAGGAAGTGAAAAGGCAGAGGAAAGAATCATACAAGCCCTTAAAGAGAGAAAATTTAAATGTGAATGATATTGTGGAGGGAAAAAACTTGAGACAAGATAGAACAAGTCAGGAATGGAAGAATGGGGGAAAAATGAAGGCAGAAGGAATTAGGAAAAGTGAAAAAGGAGATCAATGAGAAGGTGGAAAGGGAAGTAAAGAACAGCAGAAAGAATATGAAAAGAGAAGAAAAAAAAGTTATAATAATTTTGGACTCAATCTTGCCAATTCTTGCCCCTTCAGACTGTACGTTACTCTGAAAAGTCTTACTGAATAAAAGAAGGTATTTGCATAATGAGGTACTCTTGTCATTAATAAAGATGAAAGTGACACTGAGAATGAATCCTTGCAATTTTATACAAAGTATTCAATTGTTTCTGGTTCTGTACTGAAAAACATGGAGTACTCTCTTGCCTTCAGTGAAACCTCCCATCTATTTGTGTCCTTTGTTAACTCCCAGCATATGGTGTTATAAAAAAGAGAGCACTAAGAACAATGGGCTAAGTAGTGGAGTTATCCTTCAATGAGAAATTCACATCTTAAGCATAGCCATCGGGGAAACAGATCTACACTGTTTAAAATCCAACTAAAATAGCTTCTTAAAGCATTTTAACCATAAAATGCTTTAAGTTAAGAAAAAAAAAAAAAAAGGCAGCTGGAAGATGTTAACTTGGCTTCTAATTGAAACAATGGTGTGTTTTATTTCATGTTGGGATTTCAACAGACTCTTAATTAGCCTTTTTACCAGGCAGTTTTCATTTAAAAATATCTTGATGACATTCTGGTCGTCAAGAAAGATCTTCAGAGACTTGACACCTGTTACTCCTTGGAAGAACATTCATCCAAATAAGCAGGCAGGCAAATAATACTCTCCCAACTCATAGAATAAATATTAAGTCAAAATATCCATAGTATTTAAAAGAATGAGTAATGAAGGGGAAACAAAAGTCTGGAAAATACTTTGTGTGGTCCTGACTTAGTGATGATAAGCAGATAGCAATGTTCAAAACAAAAGCCAAAAATGCAGGGGTTGCCTGCTACGTTATGGAATACTAAGAGAATATTTACAATGTGAATGTATAGCTGATAAAGTCACTACTATGTCATTTCCTAAACACATGAAAATATTACGCTTACTCATTTTATGAAAACCAGCTTAGATAGTTATTGAAAACAGCATTTGCAACACAAATGTCTATATATTAAGAAATCAGTATATAAGACATAAAAGATGTCATCATGCAGATTGAAACATACAGAAAGTATATCACTTCTTACTTTTTTGGAAACACTGAATAAAGAACTCTAATAAACAGCATTGCTATGATTCATGTTGGTGTAACTTCTTAATGTGACATCATGAATAAATAATATTAAAAACAGAATGGATTAAAGAAAGAATTCCATATGATAATAAATTTATCACTTTCAGGCTGAACTTCAGATACTGATCAAAATAATTTGAGTTTGACTTTTGGGCTTTATTGACATGGGTAGCATTAGTTTTCAGTGCTGATTTTTAAATAAAATTAAAAAAGAAAAAGGGTATAAAATACTATCATCAACAGAGCTTGAGATGTGCATGGCTAAATTAGAAAGAGAAAAGGGAAACCACTTTGTTATTTTGTAGTAATTCATTTTCCTGACTTTTGGGAGGAAATCTCTAATTAAAAGACAAATATTATTTCCTGTTTTTTGTATACCATTGAAATAAAACCATAAAATGCATTCAGGTCTGAGTTAGCTCCATCTTTTACATGAAGAAGGTCCATCATGATGTCATTTTTGGGGATTCTTTTATGGATCTAATTGAGGTGCGATTAACTTGTTAATCCCAGCAGCTTTTTTTTTTTTTTAATTTTAATTTTAATTTTTTTTATTTTTGACACATTTTAGCTGCAGTTTACTGTTCCAGAAGTGAAATTCTCATATGGACACTCCAAGGCTGTTTCAGTACAACGTCAGTGGAGTCCACTTAAAGCACCTTAAACCAAATTTGGATGACTTTACAATTATGTGAACAACTTACATAGACACTTATAGCTTCACAGCTGTGTCAACAGAAGCTGCAAGGAATAACTTTTCAACTTCTATAACTAGATGTGAAAGAAATGACCTGTATATGCCTTCAGTCACTCTTGGAACGAGGAAAATTTAAAAAGATGTTAGACAGATCGTGGCAAGTTTTTGAGGATCAGTTTTAGGACAAATCAATATCTGTGGCAACATTGTGACATAAACTATTGTAAAAAGAATAACCTGACCAACAAAAAGATTAAGCCAAAGGACATAACTTGTGATCCCTGTTGCTTCTGAGTGTTTCAAGTCTTACCTAGAACAGCTCTTTGAATATGCCTCTGGGTTAGTTCTCCTTTCAGGTGGTCTGCAAAAGACAAAGATGCAGTTTTAAAATGTCAAAAATTAATGAAGTCATTGCTTATTTCTCACCATTTGAAATCTCACATGCAGTTGGCCATTTGAAGGGGATTTCTTGTGATCCATAGGACAAATACTTTTCTGAGCCCTCTTTGCTGCAAGTAAACAGGTAGGCACAATTTGGCTCTATGTATCCTAAAATTTAATTTTGTCCTATAAGAAAGACTGAAAACGAAGCTATTTACTGTTAAGCACTTTCACAGGATAATGAGCTCCTGCTGCTCCTGCTACAAAAGAAGTCCAAGTGAGGTTAGAAGACATACAGAATTCCAAGTATTTGTTTAAACAGACTTGTAGACGCTAGCAGAAGAAATGAGATATTAGGTCATCCAGTCCACCGCATTGCCAGTGAAAAATTGGTTCCCTACAATCCTTTTTTTTTTTTTTTTCATGTTTGTTCAACTCAGTTTTAAATATCCCATGTGCTAGAGCTTCTGCAAGTTCCACTGCTCAGCAGAACTCACTGTATAGATATCAATGGTGTTTGATGGAAACTTGATTTCATTATCTCATTATTCCTAGTTAGGATCTCATGCCCTGTAGAATTCACCTTTACCCTTTTATTAATTTCCTCCTTGATCTATGACACTGTTCCAGTTCACCAATTATTTCAAACCATAATTAGATTACCCCATGGGAAGACATTATTCATCGATATTAATGTAACCAATAAAGGAAAAACATAACCCTTAATGTGCAGCTTCAGCATATATGTGTTCTGGGGGGAGAATGGATTATGTCTTTAAAGATCTGAAATTAAAACAATTGCTAAGCAGAAACTTGTTCACAATCTTTACTAATCTATACATCTGGATACTAGGAATAGAAAACAAAGGAAAAAATACCCATGATGGACTCATTTTTTTTTTTTCCAGATTGATGACTATGTGCATCATATTAGCATGTATTCTGAAATAAAAACATCTTTACTTATTAGTGAAGACCTATAAAGTAAGCTAATCAGAGCAAATTAAGTCATTAAGTGCTGTCAAATGCTTAGAAGGAGAATGGAAAAAAAAAAAAGACTTAAATTCACAGGTCATGATGATTAGACTGCTTTAAAAGTACTAAAGAACTATGAATAATTAACCTTCTCTAAAGAATTAAGAGAATAATTCTTAGGTATTCAGCAGCATTGTGGAACAGGTATTGTATGCATTACATTACACTGTAACAGCCAAGTTATTTTGTTTTGTATGGTTTTAGAAAACAAACAACCCCCCCCAAACCAAAACCAGAACAAAACAAAAACAAGCAAACCAAAGGAAACCAAAACAAACAAACAACAACAACAAAAAAAACACACCCAAACCCCCAAAACACTACCTACTCGTTGTCTATAAAAGAGATATTGCAGATTCCCATTTTGCTACACAGTAAGCTTTATTCTTTTCAATTAGTTCTAGTATTTTCTATTAGTTTTTTAAACCAGTGAATTCTTCTCCATATAAAGTTATCTGTAATATTAAGAAAAGCCTTCAGCTACTGAGAAATAGATTAGCTGAAAGAACTAACCTCACATACCCCAGCTAATGAAATAAATCCTGTCTTAGCTCTAACACTCAACCAAAAAAAGGCATTCAGCTAAGTTCCTGATTTCTGTAACAAAACAAACAAACAAAAAAAGAAAACTTGATTAATCATTTTTACAGATGAAGCTTATTTAAATGAGCGACACATGTTATTTGTGCTTTGAAACATTTATAAAGCAACAAGACTGAAGTCACTACTCAGTGAAAAGTAATTAAACTTACCAGTTTTTTACTCGCATTGCTTTTTGTTATTCTGGATATTTCGATCTTTGTATTTTACTGTATCAGACAGGGTGATGTTATTCACTCTATATTGAACCACGAGTCAGTTATGAAACAATTCATTGCAATCTTGTGATTCATCTCAATGGATTGACCTTAACTTAGGTTTCTCAGAAAGCCAACTATACACATAACTTGATGTAAGCCAACTGAAAATGATTTATACGTGAAGTTCTCTATCTTGTCAATATGCAATTTCAATAGAGTTATTTCTCCTTTAACTTTGCTAGAAACAGATCTGCAACAATCCAAATGTTTTGCATAAACTTCTGTCAAGCTGTAATGAGGTCAACTGAAAATAAGCAAGTCAAACAAGTCAATGAAAGTAAGACTGAACTACAAACTGATATATAACAGCCTTCAGTCAACACAAATACATGGAAACAGAAGAATATAGGAGCTGTTTCTTTTAAATGATTATAGCCAAGAGGCTTCACTTTCAATTACCAAGAATTTACCAGTACAGAGACAGCTGGGACACTGCAGCACAGAGGCGGCAGAAGCCCTACTTTTATGGCAAACTATTTGTTAGCCAGCCAACAGTGTGAAACTGTCCCAAATGCTCCTGCTTCCTTTCCTTCTAGCCTTCATACACTTTTGCTCCATCCATGACATGGACCATAACATGTAAGACATCTTGTCCTTCTTATATTTGGTGACTTTATCAAAAAAAAAAAGAGAAGTTGGAACCAGACCATCTATAATCATAGGGGAACCAAAGAAAACTTCTTCGGCTAGGAAAAGAAAATTCCAGTCTTACCATTCTTATAGCAAAATAACTTTATTTTTTCTTCTATAGAAATAGAAAGGTCACATTTATCTGATTCACACAGTCCAAACTGCTTATCTGGGGAGCAGAAACTGAACTTCATTTCACAGAAAAGTTCCAAAGGAGAAACTGTAATTGTATTTCAGGAAAAGCAGCCCAAATAGGAATTCTGGTCAGAAGATATTATATTATCACGAGGCACCTGACTATAATTCCATACCAAGACTTAGCCAGATATGACTTAATCTTTCAATTAGTTTTAATCCAATTTTAAATTTGACAGTTTATTTAGATTTCCTTGGGGGAAAAACAAAACAAAACAAAAATACCCACACCTCTGTTGATTACATAGAAGCTCTTATTTTTGACAAGAAAGTTAACATTTTCTGTCTATGTTTTTGATTAGAATAATCTTGTTCTGTTTGCACTACAAATATTTGTGGGGGAGAATGAATGTTCCTGACCTGCTCTACTTTTCTCTCTCTGAGAACACCATCACCCCACTGCAAGGTTTGAAGTTCTTAAGTGACAGAATTAGGGGATGATTCCAGTACTCTTGCCTTCCCATGTAAACAAATTGAAGATTTCAATCTTTAGTACTGCCAGTTCTAAAACCTTCATAAACACAAATATTTACCCAAAAAAATGCGAAGAATCACATTCTCACTAAAAAAAAAAAAAAAAAAAAAAAAAATCTTCTGATTCCAACAGTGTAAAGTTGTGGACAAGGTAGTGCTCAAATGTGGTCTGCAAAAATTGAATTTAAGACTTGACGAACATCTCACAACATATTGCTAATTATGTTTTCTGAAGTTTCACCAAACAAGAAGCTAAAAATAGGTCTGCAGCTGATACAAAATATTTATTTTCCAGTGGAGTCATTCTTTATTTGGAGATAACGGTCCCAATAAAATGTTGAATGCTGCAACTCCACATGTTTTGGCAAAAAGGTACTTCGGGGGAATTTAAGAATTCACTCAGCATGCAGCCAGCTGTCATTAAGACTGTGATAAATCTGTTGGTTTTGGCCTGTGTTTCTGGACACATGTACCATCCTGAGGTATGGAAAAGAGATGAACTGGTAATGCTGAACTTCAGCTTTGTGACAGGAGACAAAAGCAAGGAGGGAAATGGAGAAGACAAAATGGAATAGGGCAATCTATTTAGGAGTGATGTAAAGCAGAGCAAAGTATTCAATATGCTAACTAAATATCAGAATCACTAACCTGAATATTATGCTTCTCCTGTAACTTTGTCTTTGTATTTCTCCAGACTATTTCCAGGAGCTAAAATTATTTTCCAATTTATTTCAGACAATGAATGCTTTGACAATACTGAATACAATTCAAGCCAATACAAAAATTAGTATGTAGCAATTAAAAAAATATTGATTTAAAAATGTACATTTTTTCAGCTTCATTTGAGTTCACATTACAGGTTTTAAAGCTTCTCTTATGTTTAATCAGACATTCCATACAATATTATAAGTTTTCAAAGACTGCGAACTTAAAGGATAAAATACGGGACAAGCTAAGAGTATGCATACTACCCTAACTTCCTCCCTTTGGGAATACTGGTATCTACTATTGAGGGTAGAACTTTTACTTGTTGCATGGTCTCTTCTGACTTAGCTTTTGACAGGCCTTAGTCATTAGCCTTAGTCAACAATCTATCATATCCTGTTTTATTTCTTAAGCCTTTGATATTATTTTACAACATTTTCCAAGTCTGTGTTTAGCTTAACTTCCTGGAGATCCTGAAATCTTCACACCTTAGTGAGGGTACTGTGTCTCTTTCTTTCTTCATCTTTAAAATTTTGTTGTCACTACATAAAATATCTAGCAGAACATCTTATGCACTCAGGGAACCTCTCATTCCTGGAGCTAATCCACCCACCTAGGACTTTTGGGGCTCCTAATGATGCTCCGAGGCCCTAAGCATTAGATCTGTGTTTAGTCTCTAACAGTCATAACAACTGTTTAATTCAATTGAGGTTATATTTTCAAGGCACAGTGCAGAGCTATGTATATCTGAGTCACAGCAGACTAGCTGGCAGAAACTAACACAACTTTCACCCATGACAAAGCCATGCCGAGAGAGGACTATTTTGAGAGTTTCTGCATAATTTTCTAGTGTAATTAGACCAGTAGAGATTGATTTTTTCTTTCGCTGTCTAGTGGTTGTCCTGGATAGCTTGCACAGACCCACAAATCTCTAAGTGGTTCAGATGTTAGTAGGACAAAATAAGCCACAACATATAAACAAGTGTTGCACTGTCTCTTGGCCTACAGAAGTAGGCAGGTTCACTGTTAGTGATGCAAGGTCCCTACATATGTAGTTAGGCCCAGCTGTTACCCAGCTGTGAAGACCTACTCTAGGATCTGGATCAATTGCATTTGATTAATAAAGCTGTGTGCACCCACTTGAGGAGGACAAGGAATCTTGCTGAATGAGAACATATTGAAGCTGTGTACTCAGCAAATCATCTGTGAGGAAGGTTTTAGAGACAGAGAGGCAGGGTACTCACATAACTTCCATAAGCCCTGTAGGGAAATATTTTCAACTGAACTTGAGGCCAGAGTTTTAACAGCTTACAAAGGATTTCTAAAATATCTTATCTCTACTCAGGCATTTAACTTGGAGACACTGAACTCAAATGGAGATACTTGAAGCAATTTCTCAAATGAGGAAACTTCAAATGGAGATAGTTATTGGAAATCTTATTGGATGTATTAGATAATTTTGAAAATCTGGCGCTGAAATTTTATAAGAACACAACATATGATAGTAAGTATCTGTCAAGAAAAGTCATGGAACAACAACAAAAACATCTATTTTATCTCAGCATCCCACAACAGTAACAGCAAGCAAGCTGTTCAGCCTTTTTCTGAGCCAGAGAAATATTTGGGGCAAATTCTGACTCTTCTTTATATCAATTGTCCTGCTCCAATGGAAAAAAAAATGGGTCAAATAGTTCTCTGAGCACAACTTGGGGAGGCAAAATAGTCTGCACTGGCAACCTGATTCAACACTATTTCTGAGGCAAGTGATCTATTTTGGGATACAAGGTTGGCCAAACCTCCATTTACATTGACAAGCCTTAACTTTCAGAAAGTCTCTGAGGCATCAGGAAAGAAAAATCACTACTGAAGCCCTCAGGGTCTTCTGACGATAGCCAACTTATTTTTCAAGGTAACATGAGGCTCATCAGCATTAAAAATATATTAATTAATATATTTATTATAATATATAATTTTATAATTATTAATTAAAATATATTTATAAAAACATATCGTAAAATATAACCTGCCGCAGGAGACTTCTGCCTTTTGTTCACTGAAGAAACATCTGCAGCAGTCTAAGATCTAACTGGTTTTTCTTTCTCCTTCCCCCTCCCTTTTCTCCCCCTCCCCAGGTTTGCTGTCAAAGATTTCTGACCCCAGAACAGAACAGGTAGAAGCAGGAATGTGCCTGTCTTCTGGCTATTCCAGCACAGTTTGGCAACTCAGCACAAGCATATCTTTATTGGCAATTTAAGCTGTGACATTACCAAGTTAACTGGATTGTGTGAAATACTACTAAACAGTCTTTTGCAGGCTGTGCTAGTCACAAAGGAGTACAAACAGTAAATGCCAGCAAAGAGACTGGGCAGACCACTAAGAGCACGGGAAATGATGGTATTTAGTAGAACTCATCAGTTAGAGAACCCCAGAAAGACAACAGGTTCAGAACTGGAAGTACAACTTCCACCAAATCCATGGTTTCAAAACACAGCCTACACTCAGCATATAAACAAACACATTTGGAAATGTACAATTCTCCTAACATACTCTTATTCTTTGAAATTTATCTATCACAGATTCAAATGCATACATTTTATTATGGTGCAGGCTACTGCATGTTTTGAGATTACTATTTAAAATATCTGACTGGGACATGGTCCCTTCCTTGCAGTACTCAGCAGAGACAGTAACAGTTCATATCAACACATTTAATACCTTCAAGCATGATCCAATTTACAAACAAAAAGCTTCTTATGAAATAGTCCTCTCTGCCACACGTTGCTGTAGGATAACGCTGCACTTGACTTCATGATTGTTTCTTGAGCTGCTCAAGATATAGTCCTCTAAATTCTTCTCCATCTTCATTTCTAACCTCCATACTAAATCCCTTGCCTCCCTGTTTCCTACATGTTCTTGTTAGTTCTGGCCAGATTACATCATAATTATTTTTCTTACTAAGACGACTGCTTACACTTTCTGATTTATGGGCATTTCTATAACTGTTCATTGTTTGGTCTGCATTTCCATAATGACCTTTATCCCACACTTTTTTTTTTTTTTCCTTTTTTTTCTAACAGCCTTTTGTACCTCTTGGTTGGTACACAAAAATGTTTATCAAAAGGGCTATACAGCAAACGTGTACAGAAACTGTATTTTTCTCATCATAGCATTTGAGATCTCTCTCTTCCTTTTAGTACAGATTGTCATAGGCTCTGTAGGCCTGGCCTACATCCCAGCCAGACCCAGTACAATTGTTGAGGTGTACTCCAAGTCCCTTTCATCTAAATGGGGGGAATGCTAGAAGTATCACAGACCCATTTACCCAAAGGCATAGGAAGCAATAGGGAAAGTGCACATAAATTCATAAGAGTTTACATATACAATACTGCGATATCTAGGCTAACCAACAGAAAACACTAAGTGCTCTGGAATGCAGTTCAACATCTCCTTGAAACCGGAATTCAGAACTTGAATGCCTTCTGAGTTTAGAAACAAATGCTCAGAACTTTATACTATCATCCCAAAGTTGGCTGTCACTACTCATCTGTTTTTTTTTTTTTTTTTTTTTTTTTTTTTTTTCCTTTATTTTTTTTAAGCTGAATTCAATGCTGCCAAGTATTTTTAGCCAAGCATGGGTGTTTATCAAAAGGTACTCTCCAGGAGACTTCAGCAACAGAACACGTAATTTCTGGATTCTCTATGGATAGGAGATAGGCACCTGGACAGTCAGCTCAGTCAGTATAGCAGTACTTTTGTATGCATTAGCAAAGGCAGTTTGTTGTATTTCAGGAATAAAAGTGGACTAGAATCCTTTTTTATGTTCTAGATACCTCTCCTGAATCCAGGTGTCCGAATTTCCTTTAAGCTATACCTTGAATGCCAGTTTTTTTTTTTTTTTTTTTTTTTTTTATGTGCTGTTAAAAGTTAAGAAATATTCTGTGTATTTTTTTTTCATTTTTTTTTTATGCTGGAGAGGAGTCAGAAATGATGCACATCTGGAAGCTGTTTCTCTGTTGTTTATCACATCTATTTGTTCATGAATTAAATGTTAAGATGGCCCCAAAAGCATGACTGAAAAGCAATGCCATATGGATAAGAAATCATAATCTGTGAATTAGTGCTCTGGATGCTCACTATGTGACTAAGTACAAGTTATCTCTTGATTATTCCTGAGAAATTAATGTGAAGATAAAGAATGATGAAAATAAAGTCAGAGGAACAGCTCTGTATACATTTTTTTTTTTTTTTTTTTTTCCCAAATGGCCAAATTTAAGAAGCTTAAAAATAAGTAATAGGTCTTAGAGCATGAACATGGAAAATTCAAAGACATTTTACCCCATGCAAGTTTTCTGATAATTATACCTCAGGCTTAATTAATATTTTGAACAAAGAGTGAACATATCCAGGTAGAAGATAGGCACAGGTTTTTTTTTTTTTATTATTATTATTATTTAATTTTATTAATTAATTTATTATTATTATTATAGTAGCTTTGTGGCTTTGTGATTTCTATGCACTAACGAGATGTCCAGTTTCATTCTGTGATATTTTTTCTGGCCATGGCTATCCAACAGAAAAAATAAGTTTAGTGGTCCAGGCTTCACTACATACTTTCACACCACTTTTCTATTTTACTGTCTTACCCAAGCAATTGCCCTGGAATTGAGCTCACATTGCTGTGAGTCTTCTGTTCAGATGAGACACACTTAGACTGAAGCTAGGAACAGAGCAGATATGTCAGAAAATTCAAAATAAAATACATATAACAAAATTATGGTGCTGGAGCTGCTTAGCTATGCTATCATGTTTTGAGGGCACATCAGGTTTTCAAGGTGATGGAGACAAGGTCAGAGTAGAAATGGGTGACAGTTTTTTAATGCTTATTTATTGTGATAAATATACCAAGCTCTTGAATGTTTTTTGTTTGGTTGGTTTGCTTTTTGGTCAGGAAGTGTGGGAGTGTATTAAAAGCATATTAACACCCCAATAAAACCTGGAATAGCTTTCTGTAAAGATATTTTATATATTTAGTGTTTTGGATGAGCCTAACCCTGCTTCCTTAATTTCTCAGAAATTTAAAATGCATCCTGATTGTATATAACTTGCAGAATGACATCATCAGCTCTGAACAGAAGTCTTCCTTCAGCTTTAAGAAAAGTACGTAAGAACATTTTCATAATACAACTATTCACTGTTGATTGCACTCCTTCTGCAACATTCACAACCAGCTGTGGCGACATCACTAGTTCTAAGTGATTTAAGAAGTAGGTTGATTGGGTAAAAATAGCTATTGTATTTCAGTACATGTAAGTATGCATGCATATACTGCAAATCTGCATCAGTGCTGGCCAGATGTGTAAATGAATCACAGGATCCTATGAAACACAATTTTCTATTTCAATGCTCATGAAGGAGAATCATTCTTCGACAGTGTAACTCTGAATGAGCTCCAGAATTTGAGGGACTGATTCCTCATTCCTAAATTCCCAGAATACCCAGTACTAAATAAAGACATGATTAAGGGAAACTTTTTGTACAAAAAAATGTTGGAATATTTTAAAAATTATAATATAGTGATAAATATCTAACCTCTTCTCTCTTAAAGAGGAAATTTAACAAACTGAGAGCATCTGAACTTATTGGCCTAATGAAGTAGCAAAGTTTAGTATACCAATCCGGCAATACTAACTATTTTCAGTCTGTAGACAGACTACAAACAGAAAATTTGTTACTGAGAGGTACTTTTCCAAGTATATTGTCACGGCAGTTCATAACTTGGTTGAATCCAAATCCATTTGGTTTTAGTTATTCTAGTGAAAACCCGAAGTTAAAAGTGTTTACTTAGGTTCTTCCTGAGCATAACTTTTTCCCCTGAAAACACTTCTCTTTCTGAAGAACAGAACATCATTTGCAATAATTAGAAAATGAAAATGTTTCCTACATATGTAGATTCCAACATAGTTCCAAAGAAAACATTAGCATCTTAGGCCTGGAGTGACTGTTACACTAATAAGGTTTCTCTGTTTAAAGAATAGCACATCAGGGGAACATAATAGAGCTGTTCAAATGAATTCATTCAGTTTGGTATTTTCTGAATAAGTCATTTGACAAATCATGTTTTCTCATTCTAAGGACCCATTCAGCCTATGCACTGTCACCCAGGGGCATTGCCTATTGTTTGAAAGTAAAAATAAACATATGTAAGCTACACTGAAACAATGGACAATATTTTGCATTGGCATAAACATATGTATTACTCCCTGAAGCCAGAAGACTTGTCCCTTCCAAAACAATTTCATTTTTAAAATTTCCTAAGTGCTGCTGCAAGGACGATTTTGCATTACTGAAGATGGTATCCTCTGTTCTCTTCTTACAGGGATAAGCAGAAAATGGAGCAAAGCTGCCAGAAGGCTGCTAGGGCTCCTTAATTCTCTTTTCAGCCTCAGATCCAGGAGATCAGGGGAGACAAATCCTGCACTAACAAAGGACTGACAGACGGATAGTAATAACATCATTCCTTCTGTCTTCTCTGACAACTACCCACGCATCACCTGGTGCTGGAGCAGTGGCAGCACAGACAGCTCTGGTACAGCTGCCATCAATCTAGGTGCTCCCGAAGTGAGACAAGAATTAGACCTATGATGTTTACATTGCCTACAGTAAGTATAACAAAGATGGATTGTCTCGTCTGTTTACAGAAAAGCAAACTATTACTTCACAGGCTATGATAATGGACTTTGTATTCTTGTCTGGTTTCCTTCATTGTTTGCTCGTCTTACTATCAGTTTTCTGGGAACTGTCATTCACCTAAAGGTATTACTTTAATTGTTCATTGCTTAATCGTTGGTGTTAAGAATTACACTAACCAAACATAACCTCACTACTCCAACACAGTGTGAGTTGCTCCTCCTATGCTACTTTGCAGTGATTTCTCTTAAGATTCTCGGCACAAACTCTCACATAAATCAAAAAAATGATCTGTTGATTAAAAACACAGCAGTTCATTGATTATTCTGATTCACTACGAACACTGAAAGAACAACAAAAAAGTATTAACATGAACCTTTAACTAATGAGAAAGAAAAATATACTTCTGTCACCCACCACTTTATATTATGAGCCAACTGGCTGCTCCTGGAACAGGAAAATAGATTACGGAGATTTTCATCACGGCTTTAAGTCTGCCCAAGGAGGTAGTAACCAGCTACCATTTTGTAGCTACCTGCCAGGCCTGTGGGAAATTCATGACACCTATTCTACCTGCATGGCACCTTGAGAAAGGAGATCATACGAAAGATGCTGAGAGAGATCACAGGATTTATATATTGTTCTCTGCAGATTACTGGCTGAACTGAGACAGAGAAATCATGCCTGAAGTGAGCTGGACAAGAGCAGAAAAAGAACCTTAGTGGAACTGGGGCAAAAGTAAGTTATACTTCATTATGGAAAGAAGTAAATAAAATGAAATGGAAGGATTTGTAACCAAATGGAAAAATAAGAAGTAGCATCCTGTAAAGCAAAGTAAATCACATTTCTAACAAAGAACAAACTGCAGATGGTGACAAGGTGGTTAAGAAATAAAATCTGCAGAAACTCAGCTGTCTTTCTGTATTTTTAATTCCACATTTCCAAAAACCAAAATGTAACATTTAAGAAATAGATTCCAAAATGTAGTCATAATGGCAAGATGATCAGATATTTATCCAAAACAAACACACATAGGAACTATGTTTTTTCAGCATTATGTTGCAAAACAATTGGGCCAAGAAATTAAGGAGAAAGAATCTGAAGACTGTGTCAGCCATGCCGAATGGCTTCAGCTTTAACAGCTACTGCTATTTTTGGTGGACACATAAACATGCCTGGTTTATTACAAAACTACTTTGAAACTGACCTGGAGATCAGAAACAGGCTGAGGCTTCTAGGCAGTGAGCCACATTGAATAACATCCCAGCTGGGAAATTACAGCTGGGGGACTGTTTGTCCCCATGGCCTGTTTTCTCTTTTGTTTTTCTCACAGATGGCTGCAGGTTTTGCAGAGCTAATGTGCTTCGTTATGTTAGTCAGAAGGGACATCCCTCTGCAGTTTATAGCATAGCTGCACACCCAGGATTATGTATGGTAGAAACACTGCTCGTGTTGTTTTTTCTGACAGAACTGCTGTGTCCTGAGAGCAAGACTGACTCTCTGTTAAGCAGCAGAGGACATCTGCAACATGCAGACAGCTTCCCAGGAGAGAAGAAATCCATGGAGGCTAAATGTACCGAGGCTTTATTTTTCCATGTATATCCCATTGCTTGAAAAGAAGTGGTGAAACAGTGAGCAGGCCATCTCCCTTTTCAGAGAGCTTCCATTCTCCACTGATGTGTTCTTGTCATATCTACTGCTACTCACTGTGAGCTACTGTTTTGGCTTGTTCTAGATCACTGATTTGGCTGTTTGTCTAGAATTTCTCAGGTACTCGGCAGTCCAGCTGGGGCAGCAGCTGCCAGGCAGCCAGACATCCAGGACACACAACCATCACACGTGCAGCATGACACTGAGCAGACTTTGTAGGAGTCAGCTCAGCACATACAGTCAGTTTGACACCTACAGGTGGTTCTGGATGGATTGCACTGTGTTTGCTGCACGAGTGCCCATTTGCACATGCCCAACATACTCTGAGCATTTCAGATTCACTGCACTGGTCAGATTTCTGTCTGAAGAACATCTGGGACACTTAGCTTTTAAGTACCAGGCACTGAGTTCCTTTAGGTCCCAGGGAGCTTCTCCATATCTAGAATGGACTCTAACCAAAGAACAAGATAAATAGAAAATTCTTTTACTGTTCATGCAAGTTTTTCTCTAATGACACAGAACTCTGTATAATGTTTAAAGGCACTACACAATACTTATGTAGGGTGAAATACTAGCTGGTAAAATAAGGAAAAGTACTGGAAAATTGTGTTGTATCATTCCTGAATACCAGCTGAGCTAATTCTGAACAATTAAGATGTCAGGAAATATTTTATTATTTAAAATACTTCATCCTTCTCTTTTGCTGCAATACCTCCTGACATATACATTTTTACATGTTCATTCCTATACCTAATGAGCCACACCTTTTATCAAATGCAAAATCACTTCCAGTCCACAGAGACTCCTTGTGTTTGGACATGGCACAGGACAAGCCACTGACGAGTGTTGGAAATTTGCTAAATAGATCCATGTTTAGACCACATACTCTGTAATATAATCTTTTAGATAGCTTATAATATTTTTATACTTATCTTTTTACAGGGAAACTATAGCATTTTTTTTTTTTTTTTTTAATATCTATGAAACAGCTTTTTCTTTGTTCCTCTTAAAAACATAGTCACAACCAACATGCCTCTTAGGCATCGTCAAAAAAGCTCAGACTCCTGAGACTAACTTCTCCTAATTGCTGAGTATCCCCTGCAAATAGCCTCACTACTTAACCATTCTTTTAAATTATTCAGCAAGACAGATGCTTGTGATAAACACCATGGAGGTCAAGGACATCAATTAAAAACATACCATAAAATTGGCCTATTCTTCCCACTGATGTTGGATTATTATACCCCTATTGTAGAGCAAGAGGACAGATTTTCCTCATGAGAAACAGAATGAAAGGATAAACAAAAGAAACAAAGACAATTAGAACCAGAAAGAATGGCTACCTATGTATGACTGCTTTTCCTTGAGAAGTACAGTCTACATTCATATGGTTGCACATCTTGTCTCAGCCAACTTGTGCAGCACACATACAATCTTTCTTCCCGTCAGTCTCAGAATACCTGAAAATCCCTCAGAAACTTTGGCAGGAAAAATAGGAGGACAAATTCTGACTGTATATATGAGCATGTCTTAAAGAACAACTAACAGACAAACAACTTTTTGTCCTTTGGATGTTTGTAGTTCACAATGAATAGTAATAGCAGTTCACAGTAGTAGTCCTCACTGCACCTTTGAGTGACTCAACTGACTGGTTGAGTGCACAATGATAGATTGCTCTCAAAACCAGCAGAAGGATGGTATACCAGCCTCAGTGGTATAAAGCTTGGTGAAATTGTGAGTGCAATCCAAGGAGGCAGCTTTAGAGATCTCAAAGGTGGACTATATTGCAACATATTTCATAATATGAGCAATTTAATTTGACTCTATATTACTCTCATATCTAATGCTTGCTGTCCTTTATCAACTGAAATGACAACAACAAAGTCAAACATGGAAGTATTTTAAGAATCTTCTTTTCAATCCTTACACTAGTAGAACTCATTGCTTGAATGAAGATTTCAAGATTTCAAGTTCTGTGGACTTTAAGTGTCTCTGCTAAGAATAGCAAATCTTACTAAGCTACCTGAAGAATGAAACACTGCAATGATATTATTGTGTTATCTATTTGTTAAATCTTCATGGTGAATTCATTTATTTACGAGCTGTTTGCAACTAATTTGAATCAGATTTGCCTGTGGAATGTAACCTTTTTTCTTTCTTTCTTTCTTTCTTTTTTTTTCTTTTTCTGTGCAATTTTTCAGTCCTTTGTTAAAACCACTCCTGCTATTTTACCTCTGCACTAGTCATTTCCAGTAAAACTCACTGAATATATATAACTGATGTAAGACTGTGTAAGGACTTGATACATTCTGGAATTAAACTAGAACAGTGAATTATACTAATCAGCAGTTCTGAAGTCTCAATGTTCATTTCTATAAAAGAATAAGTATTTCAAATTGTTACATTGAAGAATGGAATGTATTGCAAAGCACAGTAATTTCTCCTTTATTATAGCCTCACTTCATTCATAGCTGATACAATATCCAGTGACCTAATGTCCTGGCTCAGAACATTTACATTAATATGAAATTAATAGATAATGCCACTTATAATATAGACTTTAAGAAACCGACATGCTGATTTTGATGAAGTTTCTTTCCATATAGCAAATTGTGGCAACATATTCACTTAATTTAGGTTCCATGCAAAGAATGGATTTTTTGTTAACAGAAGAGTTATATCTTAAAAAATGCTGGTTTGTTTGTGCATGACTTCTCTCAACTCTTTCAATCCATTTAAGCATAGACTAAAATATGCATTACATTCCTACAGTCATCCTTGGGATTAGAGTTCTTCAGTAATTGTTCTCCTTTCTCACAATAAGTAATTTATTCTTGCATGTGAAGCTAAACACTGAAGATACACAACATAGACAACAGAGTGCTCTCTGACCACCTCTACTGAAAACGTCACTTTATCTTATTTCAGTCCTTATCTGTGCAAAAAGCAGTTATCAGTTCCCTTCATAAAGCAGTGTAAGATTAAAGAAAAACTTTACATAAAATATTCTTGCTTTGCAATTAAAAGTAGATCCATTTTGCTTATCTCCATGGGGATGAAGAATGACCATAAGAAAATAACTTTTTAAAAGAGAATTTCTTGCAGGCAGTAAGATGAGACTACCATCATTACTGTCTTTCATTTGTGATATGACACGTAGTAAAATTTCATCAATTAAAACATGCCAGGTATGTGGAAGTAGAGGCATTAATCAATGAATAAATAATAATCACATTTATTTACACAGGAAGATATCAAAAACTAAAAGTTTTGCAATGACTAGCAATATAGCTGTGCGACTATATTTCCATTGCTCTGTTTTGTCAGTTTATTTATTTATTTATTTTTGTACTTGTCTTAATTGCTCTTCAGATAAATTATTAATATTCTTACTGCTTGCTGCTATTGCTGCTAAAAACAGTGGATTTTTTTTCAGCTGTTTCATGTGCCATATAGAAAAAAGAGCCTAATTTTTTAACAATATACAGACTGTTAAAAGCATGTGAGGTTATCTGTCCTTGATTTTTCTTTAGAAAAGGTGTATTTATGTGTATATGAAAAGTGACAGTAAGAAACAGGCTATGGAAGAAGAAAGAAAATACTTGATGATCAAAGTAAGGAAATTGTGGCTGTATGAGGAAGAACTCATTTACTAAATGAACACTAAATTTTAGGTTTATTGCTGTCCATCCCTAATTCAGAATACTGCTGCTACCCAGAAGTTTTCAGACAGAAAACATTACATACTGCAATACAAAAATGATGAAGCAGGAGTAGCAGCTGTAATCAGAGATTATAAATCTTCAAATTAAAACCTTGCCAGCAGTGGGCTCCTACCATCTTTTTAATTCTCAACTCTACAACCTGACTGCTAATTTTAAATTAAAATAAATTTTAAATTAAATTTAAATAAAGTTTATTTAAATAAAGTTGATTTGTCATATACACTAAATCTCTGCTATTGTCATAAGTAAGAAATAGTGAGTGAGCATTTTTTCTCCCTTCCATAGTATGTGTACATACATACGGTCTTGCATGTAGAGAGAAATGTGTTTATAAATGCAGGTTTTACATTATTTAGGTTCTAGTTAGGTTTTACATTTACTTGGCATTCAAAGAAATAGCAGTGCAAGCTATAAGACAGTGAGTTGGGATCAATATTGTCCTTGAGCACTGTAACACCTTGTCCTCACTCTCCTCAGTCCTTACTATTTCAGTGAAGCTCTCAAAGAACTGTGATGTAAAAGGACAATTTTTTGAATAATATGCAGGAAAAATAGATGAAGACCCTTCAATAATATTGCTTTGCAATACAAGGACATGCCCTCATTAAAGACTGTCATTGGTTTTGGTATCCTACGATCTTGTGCACTAAAATCCAAGATTGAAATGAAGCAGAGGAGTGCAACATCTCAGCATTCCTGTGGGTATAGCTGCATCATCAACATTATGTGCACATAATCCACCCACCTACCCTTTCTCATTCCAAGAGTGCCTGTTTCCTCACACAGTTATTACTCCCACATGACTTTGCCCTTTCTCTCTCAGCTTCAGTTATAACATTAGCTGATTTCTGGACAGACTAAAAACAACAGCTGCTTTCCTTTGGGCATTAAATACCATTTAGTACACTTTCTTTCCTTAGGAAAAAACTAACCTTACTATTGGAATAAATACTCCAAAACAGACATTTAGGGATGAACTGGAAATGTTTACTAATCTTAAATGCTTCTAATATGTGGCACATTTTTATGTATGAGAAACACTTGTAGTCACTAAATTCTGAATGAATGCATTGTTTTGGAAAACAGTATTTTTAACGTCCCCAAATCTTGCTTGCTCTATGATCCATATAGTAGCACTTCTTGTTGTTATTTAATGATGTGCAATTTGTTTAGATGTTGACCTTTTCTTCTTACTGTCAGAACTTTCACACAATGCTTTTGATAATGGTATAAAAACACCTTGTTGATAACTGTGTCCTAGAAATAAAACTGTTAACCCTCAAAAGGGAAATGCTATACTTTAATATCGCTTTCTTCTCAAATATTGTCCCATACA
This sequence comes from Oxyura jamaicensis, assembly GCF_011077185.1. Taxonomy (NCBI): domain Eukaryota; kingdom Metazoa; phylum Chordata; class Aves; order Anseriformes; family Anatidae; genus Oxyura; species Oxyura jamaicensis. Next base: position 27,174,433 of record NC_048895.1, read on the forward strand.
CACATTTTTTGGTCATCACATTTTGCATATTGACATCCTGAGCAGTTTGGAAAACCTCCTTTCTGAAAACCATCTAATGACATCAGTCATATTAGTTATGTTCCTCACACTTAACTGAATCACCTCATAAATCTGTGATGCCGCATCACCAAGAGCTCAAACTGGATTAATGGCAGACTGCTGATGTCTGCAGTAGCCAGCTTCCAGACTGCAACAGCTAGTTGCTTCCAGACTTGTCCACGCACTGGATGCTGGTCAGTGTAAACTCTTTATATAGATTCATAAAGGTCATTTCCCTCCTGCTGGTCAAACTGGTCATCATGACAGCAAAAATCCATTCTACTATGCTGGTCATCTTGCTGCAGAAGGATAAATATGCATGCACTGAATTTGACCATGGTAGCAAAATGAAGTGTTAAAACTCTTTGTTCTCAGTATAAAACATAGACTGTAAGAATTACTACCCTTGCTTTCCAAAGAAAGGAAACTGACACCATCTCAATTCCTCACCAACACATCTCAAAAGCAGCACCACAACTACCTGGAAAAGCTCTTCCAAACTTGCCCTTGACTATGACCGGAGTAGGCAAAACAAACAACCAGAGCCAAGAGATATGACTAGATGTCCCAGCAGTTTAGGAAGGTTTCTTTACAGCAAACCAGCGATACAAAAATGTTTGCAGTGACACAGCATGCTTTTTTCATGAGAAAATACATTTTTTCCCTTTTTCTTTTCTTAGCCAGTGAAATACACATTTTAGAGTTTTTAATATTAGACTAGAAAGACAAAAGTTTATTTGCATGTCAGTACTGGCCCACTGTCAACTTCGTCTCCTATGTTGGTTATAGAGTTCCCATTAGTTTCCTGACCTCTCAGTTATTTCTTTCCAGTTTTACTTGATTTGATTTTGATGATTCTGTATTGGCAATTTCAAGTCTACTCCTTGGTTACATTCCCCAGTCATATGTAAACAATTCTGAATAGTTCACTCAAACTGATCCAGACGCATCTACATAGCCCAAATCCAGTCTTAATTTGTCAGCCTTTTGATGGTGTATTTATGCAGTATACTGACTTTGAAAAAGAAATAGCCCAAATCCTGCTCCTCAATGCCTGCACCAAAGCCCTCTGCTCCTTTATTTGTGCCTATGCAAATTTTGTGTGACAATGTAGTAAACTGCATCACCAAAATGAATGATTAAAATGACCTGGGTTAACATTTTCCCCTTCCTTTTTTTTTTTTTTTTTTTTTTAGGTATCACAAGAGGAAAACTTTCATCCTACAAGAAAATTCACCTTCTTATTTCTACAAGGTCATGGTGAAAAGTAAGCATGATGAAAAATCTGATACATAAATATTATTTTTCATAAAAATAATTTAAAAATCTCTACATTCTTCTATTAAAATAAAAGGAAGCAGAATCCAGGAATATGTGGTACAGAAGCAAAGGCGCATGGTAACCACGTCTCATTTCTTATGTTACAGTCACTTTGCTCTTAAATTTCAGCTTACATCTAGACTCTGTGTTCCTTAATCTTTTTTATGCAAGATATAGCACCAGCAAAAGCCTACCATGAAAATCTTATTCCAGATTACTTTTTCCAGCTCTAATGTTCTGATGTGGTTTTGAGATGCTAATGTAATTGAGAAGTGGTTGGAGTATTCTGTGTACTTTTTACTGCAAAACACTAATATTTCCAGTCAGAATGAAAGGATATTTATGACATACAAGTTACAGCCAACTACTGTCACTATCTCAGTATATAATCAGATTGCATGAAATGTGCTCTATAGCCTCTGTGGTGCATAGTTTTATACTATTAAGTGTAGCTTAGAAATAACAGAAACTGATATTGATGGGATCTGTTCTTGATTGTGCACAAGGAAGCCAGGAATGCTTTAGGAAACCAACATAACAATAAAAGTAAATGAAAGATCTAGTTGCAGGCTGCAGATGGCTCTTATTCTTCCTGCCACATTTTCAGTAAAAAATTTGGCAGCTTAATAGCCTTCCTTAGCATCTTTAATGTTATGCATACTATGATGAACAAGACAAATGAAAGTTTTTTTCAGGCTGCTAAACTTATGTTAACCAGTGTAATTGCATTTGGTAAGCTGAGTAAGCCAGAAAGTGTTGTTCTTGATGTAAAGTTTTAATTTTTAGAGAGGTGCTAATAGGCAGATTTATTTACAACTATGATCAAAAGAATGCTGGACAGGAGGAAAGAATAGCAGAATAAAAACCAGTATGTATGTCAACCAGAGTGCTAATTTTCATATGCAGCATAACGTTACACAGAAAGAATTCAAGGAAGGACTGTATGATATGATCACTCTCCAGCCTCAAACATCGGTATTTAAAAACCATCCACAAAGTACTGAATAATCTGCAGAGATCAGCATATAAATACGGAATCTGCATATCCCGGATGGAATTTGTTATTTATACAGTAAGATTACAGTATGAACTAAATGAAAAGAATATTCTTACATTTTATGGCCAAAATTGACAAAATAGAGACTATGAAATAGAAGGTGTATGTAAGGTTGCTGGTAGGTTGATATTCCCAAGAAACAATATCACAGCTCCTGGCACTGAGCATGATGTGTTAGTGTGTGACTACTTATTGCTGGTGTATATTTGGTGTATATTTTGTATACTGATTGCCTGCTTTCAAATGGATTTCAACTTCAGCAAGAGAAAGAAGTTTGACACCCACTGCTGACTTTGGCTCTAGCTCAGTCTAGGCCAAGAAATCATTTGAGCTTCCTATCATAGGTGAGTAAATCCAGGAGACAGAATTAAATCAGGATAACGCAGACTTCAAGACGGAAGCAGAGGAAAAGAAAAGGTTGTATCCTGATCTAATGGTTCATGTTCACACCTTGGCACAGTGATGTCCAAAAGCTACAGGCATTATTCACCTTGGTGGTACTTCCTGTTACATGGTGGATAACATTCACTGTCATCCATAGTAGGTTTAACCTGCTTTTCCAAGTTGATGAGGGGAATAAGCGAACTGACTGATGTTGCTAAGAAACAGTTTGACCGACCTCTGTCAGGTTTCCCTTGCTATCAACCTGTGCAGTTTACAACTGTGGAAATTGTGGATCTGGGAGTCATGTATAGAGCTACAGAACCCAGACCAAGCTCAAAATGACTTGTGTTTTGGGGACCAAAGGGTATTACTGTCACCTAAATCAGCTTCTTGTACTTTTTTGCGAGATTACAATAAAACAGAGAAGATGGATAGACTGAGTAACTGCAATGGCAGGATTTAAGTGAGCTTATATGGACACTGGAAAGACTTGTATTTGCAAGGTGGATATTGAAATTCTACTGGCACTGGCCAATCTTGGGACGTCCATGCACAAGATCTGTATTGAGGTATGTTCTGTCCAATCTGAAGGAGATAATTATGCTTACTGAGAGAAGGCAGATTTATTAAAATGCAATGCCTTGTTGAAACAACCCACTATTCAGAATGCTGGCTCAACACCTGATGTCTATGGTTCTAGATCCCTTCAAAAAATCCTTTGTGCAGTGTTTTTACCACACAGTGACAACATGGCTGATGTTTTCCACATAGCTCACATAATTTGAAATATACTGCATAACATCTCTGAGCAGAAACTGTGGCGTACCTGAAGTTTCTTGGGAGCAGAATCTGGCAGTAGCTACCCTTCATGACCACAGAGAATACAATCATGAATATGGTGAAAGTACAGAGCAATCATCAGAAGAGCCTTGAGATTTTTGTCCTTTCCCAGCAGTCAACTGCTGTTACAAGACAAGAAGTGATGACACGGGATGCTAAATTGCTTTTAAAATTAGTCCCTCGCTGTCTATAACTGTAATCTTGAAGAAATTTGGTTCATCTGAATCTCACCTTACAGGGACTTTGTTCACCTGAATGTCAGCATACAGGGCAAGGACCTGATCTTCAAAGAATTCAGTGATAGACAACAAAACTGTTTCACATCTGACATAGAGCTTGGATAGCCAATGGTTAGGAATGGGGCAACAGAATCAACAGAATTCAGAAATCACCTAGGAACGTATCAAGGGCTGGTAGGAGGATTGGGTAAGACCTAGCTTTAGGTTGAATATATCTCTAGGTGGCTTGGCTTTGAATAATTTGAACCTGGAAACCAAACATATGATGTCGGGGCCCTACAACAAAATATGAAGAACCCCCCTGTCAAGCTGATGGACTCCTCAGAGTCACTCTAATTATTCTGTATAAAGGAAGTGCAGAGAAATAATTCAACAATGAAACCTTATTGTATCAAAAGCTATATGAATTTACAGATAAAGTACAATCCTTAATCCATTGACGACACAACTTGGAATAAAGTTTTTTGGATCATTTTATCCTACAGTGAAACTCAGGAAATCCAGTGTTAATACCTTAACTTCTCCCTTTGCTAAATTTCAGATCTGATTTCACATAAAGAACTGAGCTGTTTTTCACATTATTTGAAATAATCATGTTATTTGGAATAATCATGTTTTCACATTTGGGAAAAAAACAAAATTGATACATAAAATGATTACTATTATAATCAGTTAACAATTTATCTCTGGAAATACTAATAATACATGGATTCATTTATTTTAGAAAATACATCTCTTTTTGTATCATAGAATCATAGAATATCCTGAGTTGGAAGGGACCTATAAGGATCATCAAGTCCTCTGAATGCTGCAATTTCATCAGCTAGAGATGTAAAATGAAGCTGAAATGTACTCACTTATTTTATTTCTCACTTCATTTATTTTTTCTCCAAGGCATTTAGCTTCAGCAAACCTGTCAATGCAAGCATGATGATACAGAATTATTCAAAAGCACAACTAGTGAAACTATTTGTTCACAATAAAATACTGAATTCTTCATGATAATTTTTTGCTTTGTAAATAGAACTGGTAGGATACAATTTTCCATCAAAAAAGATAATCTGGTCTAAAAGAAACAATTCTGAATGCAATGAATAGGTTTATAAGACAGACTAAATGGATTTGTAACTATAAATTTTAAAAATTATGTTATTTCAATTCAAAGAATTGGATTTTCTTAAATACTCTTATTAGGCTATGATATTAATTTTAATATGCTAAATTACTTGCAATGTATTAACATACAGTTATATAAATATAGAAAGAAAAATAATCCAAAGTAAAATCAAAATTAGAACTTTCGCTCACCAGGAAAATTCAAATTTAAACATGTAATTTACACATTGCTGATAATCACTGTTTGTGATGTGTGGACATGTATGCCCCTGTCACTAAGAAACCTCTCAACAGAAAAATAACAAAGTGTGACAAAGCTAAATTATTCTGATCTTCTACAGCTAGTCCTTATGTGAATGCAGATATTCAAATTATATCCACCAAATCAATTAATCAGGCTTTGGACAATCCCTTTTTGTAGCATTCAAGTAACTGAACCTCAAAACAAAACCGGAAATGTGAAGTTTCCCTTGATGTACTTCATGGTAGAGGAATGTAATCATTGTAAATAAAGGACAGATACAGACTAACTTGTGTTTTCCTTTGAGAAAATTACAAATTGCCTTTTGTAATTCACAAGATTTGTTTTACTTAATATGACACATTTGTATCATCCTAGCATAAAATGAGGCCTTCCATCTTGGGGTAGTGTTCTGACAGGAACTCAGCCATTTCTTGAAGAAGAGACCAAGGGAAGCTCAGCATGTTGCAGGATGTGTGTTGCTGTTGACTCAGTAGGTGGTTCTCCTCTCAGAATGTTTACAGCACTAATCTACTCACATATTTCTTGAGTGTGCTCTAAAAGAAAACCACCTGTGGCAATCAAATATCACTTGTCCGTTTCTACAAAAGTAGTGATATTAACTCTGGTGGCCTGGCTGGATGAGTCTAGTGCTGGTAATTATATTTCTCCTGCAAATATCCATTTTTAGTTTTCAGTCCCCAACTACTGCTGAAAATTACTTTTATATGTGTTTTCACTGTATTTTTTTTTCTGCTATAACTGACTGAATTTAAGTAGCAAATTATTCATAGTAAGAAATGTTCATCTGAGATTCTACTTGATAAGAGGTAATGCAATGATCACTTTTTACAACCTTACATTCCCAAAACACCGAATAACATCAGTGAAAAAATCTTCAAAGCATTCTTGAATGCAAAGTATTATTACAGAAATTTTTAAAAAGGGCAAACTGAGATACAGCGAGATTAAGTGATTTGAAGAATGTCAATAACTGCATTCCTATGCAAAATATTGTGAATCACAGCACAGACATCTACCCCAAATTGTTAAGACTGGAATAATGTAAACCATGTACATACAGGAAGAGTATCTTGCCCATCTGCATGCTGGTGATACTTCAAGCTCTTAGGGAGACCATGTTTCTTATATAACCGAGCAATAACTGCATCCTAGTCCATGACTAGGATGTTTTAAGATGTTAGTTATGAAAATAATAAGTAATCATTTCATAGGCAAAAATGTCATTTTATGAAGATTTACTACAGTGCTTAAAAATTTTGAGTAGGTATGTGTATAAAATAATTTAGTGACAACTTCCTGATTATATTCAAATCACCAAATCTTCATGTGGGATGCAAAATATTCTAATGATCAGAATTTTCTTTTTTAGCTTGCAACATGTTGCAGTGATGCTCATGTCAGTGTTATTAAGCATTCAGCTCGCTGTATGACTTGCTCCTTAGTAAATGCATGATATCTAGGTAATTCATTAAAAAGCAGCCGCCTACCAAGCAGAATGAATGCATTTATATCCTCTATATTCCCTATAGCCTGCTAGAACTTGAAGTCTTTTCCTTTTATCTCTTTTATCTTTTTTTTTTTTTTTTTTCCTTCTATCAGTTTTCTGGTATTTTATAGCAGTTGTTGACATAATGTTGACATAATTACTACACTTACTTAACTCAGTACCATATAAAACTGTTTAGGAAAAATGGCATCTAGATCAGGCATTCAAATGCCATATAGATTCTACTGTAAGAATCATGACAATCAATTCAATGTACAATGGCAATGTCTGAACTGAGGTTTGTTCAAGGAATCATCCACTGTAATAGTTTAAAGTGTAGAAGAATGATTTGTGGCATTGTGACCTTTGTCGTAGGCCATTAGGCTTGACGTGAAATTCTGAATTGTTATTTCAATGTGTGTGAATGGACCCCTGCTCAATTTGGAGGCAAAACTGTAATACTTAATAGTTAAGTAAGTCTTCAACTGATTTGGATGAGTCTTGGTCTAGCCAAAGTAACTGGGGAAATCTGCAAACTGTATTTTTGTCTAACTCAAGTAGTGGCAAAACTTAGTCAATAAATTTAACTTTCACCTGCGAAGGCAGGGCTTGGAAAACTACCCATTCTCATTTAGTCCATTTCCCTGTAAAACTGGAAAGAGCTGGAATTTCATGTAACCGCATTCAGATCTGCTCATGAACACTTGTTTTCAAGGCTGAATTCAACGTGGCTAAATAGCTCCAGCTGGGGTGATTCTCAGCACTTACTATATCCACATAAGGAAGGCAGAAGCCTTCAAAGCATCTGTGAGAATGTTATATAATCCTTTCCCACTTAGAACTTGTTTTGACATAAAACACCAAAGCAAGTATGGAAGATTGTGTGAAGATCTAATGGGAAAACCCCAAAGTATCTCTTCTTTTTCCTCCATATCCCATAGACCAAATACTAAGCTCATTAATTACTTAGAAATTATTGAGGCAAAAGTCCTGTGGACTCTGATTCATGTTCACAGATAGATTTAGCTGGACAAGTTGAAGCCAGATGTCTATCCAGACCTTATTCATAGCTTGCTGCCTTCAAAATAGGAATAGCTGAATGGGTCATGCATCTGTTTCTCAAACACCACAGTTTATAAGCTGGCACTATAACCTAAACTAAAATTTGGCATTAATTTATAACAGACCAAGAAATTCCATCTTTGACTATGAATCATAGTCAAACAAAATAAACAAGATAAACACATAAGATTTGATTCTAATATTGGAAGAAAAAAGGCAACTTTTGATACTGCTCTAATAAAAAGTCTGGCATAAAGCTGATATCAGCATGAATAGTGATGAGTGATTGATTATATTGTTAGCTCCAAAGAGTCCATGAGCATCCTACATGAACAGAGACTGCTCTGTAGGAAGGCTGAATCATGGCTTCTAGTATCTACAAGATGAAATATTCCGGTATGAAAATGCCAGAATGAATTTGGACACTAAATGTTGTGGAACAAAAATTTTGCAAAGATTTAACTCAAGAACATAAAGATCAGTAATAAAACATTTAACACTTTGAAAAACAAATATCTAACTCATAGTGTAAAACAAGACAAATTCAGAGGCTGTCAAATGAGAGAATGGAGATATTTAGTGAAATACAGAAACATTCACTCATTTCTAATTAGAAGTTATGAGTGACCTAAGTGAAACTCATCCTTTCCATGAAACTCATCCTTAGCTACTTAAAACCAAGTTAGCCGCTAACTAGCTGAGACACAGAAAGCAGGAAAAGAAGAAAGTGGAAAAAAATTAACGGAGAACAACAAAATGGAAACTAGATTTACATCACATCTGTAAGCTCAGTAGAATTTTACTTCTGGAAACACTGACTAGGATGGGATTTAAAAGGCTTAGTGCAGTATACAATATTGCAGTGGAGTGGCTTAGCTGGGAAGATTTCTTTCTAGTATATTTCACCAGAGAATGAGACACATTTTTCTCCACCTTAGAAAAGCAATGCTAAGAGAATACTGTTGTACTGAGGAACAGGACATTACTAAGTTCTCTGGAAGTCAAGTATAGGATGTCCAAATTCCAGAAGTTTGATTCTGTCTGCGCATAAACATAGATTCTTAAGCAGGTCTGCAGTTATTGTTGTACAGAAGAAAAATTAGAAAGAATTGTTTTGTATTAACTGCAAACTAAGCTGTAAAAGATCACCTTTTCTGTCTTACAAAGCCAATTTATTTGTACTTCCCATAGGTAACTCTACTAATGGGATAGCCTGAATCTGTTGTCTTTCACTCAGACTGTAAGTCAGAAATTATCCTTAACTAAATAAGCTTCCCTTTTTTTTTAAAAAAAAAAAATCCAGGTGGTACTGAGTTACAGTACTGAGTTACATCTCCTGTAAAGATCTCTGAAGTGGTAGACAAAAAGTTTTATGTTTGAAACAGTATTTCTTTCATCCTTTTTTTTTTTTTTTTTTTTAATCAGTTGATTACATTTGATTGTTTATACACAGGCAGTTACAGAAAAAAGACTGTATATTTACAAAACCACAGAATGGGTGAGGTTGGAAGTGACCTCTGGAGGTTATCTGGTCCAACACAAGGCCATCTAAGAGCAGGTTACCTAGGATCATGTCTAGGAGGCTTTTAAAAATCTCCAAGGAGGGAAACTCCATAATTCATATAGATTCACATCCATGTGAATAATTTCACAGCCAAAGCAACAGCTGTGACCCTCACAGACAAACTTTTGACTAGGCTCACTGAAGTTCACCATTTCAATTAATACAAGAATGGTATAATTAGCAAGCCAAGAGAATCTACCCAAAATACCCAAAGGAAAAAAATATGACAGCTAAAAATAAGTAAGTTGTGAACCAAATACTGTCTGTGGTATGACAGAAGTGGTTATGTAACTGTACACAAAAATATTAACATGAGAGGGCTACATGTAAAGGGAAGTTATGGTAACCTTTAAACATGTGGTGTCCACACACTTCTTCCTGTGCAATTTGAACACTGGCTGGGTAACCGAGTTTTTGTGCAACTGGTGGTTCAGAGACTGCATTCCAAATTACAGACTGGACTTGATACAAATCCAGTTTAATGAACTCAGTAAACTTGGAGCTACAGGCATCTTTACTAAAATCCACTGAAAATGGCAGGGGAGAACTGTCTTGCTTTGAGGTATGAACATTCACAGCACTCATTTCAACAATCAGCTGCTGCATATTACAGAGGGGCTATCCAAGGCATGAGTCTGAATCAATTTGTCCTTTAGGGAAAGTAAATCTGGTGTCAGTTTGTGGGTTCTGCCCATCTCTATTACATGTTCTGAAACCAGAAGGAAATACTGGTTTGCTTCACAGTAACAACTATCAGAGAAAATATGGCAGAATTATGATTAACTAGAGGAAATTCCAGACATGGCTCTGAAGTGCTGTGCTCCCATGATCGTGCTGTAACCATGAAGTGTTCTCTCAGTAGACAGCAATGTCAGAAATGACTGCAGTACAAGTTATATGTGGCATCATCTGATCTATTGATCAGAAGAAAGACATTATTAAATATCCAGTTTACGTGGATAAAACTTTATGTACTTCTAATGCCTTGGCAATTTGTGTCCCTGTGGTTACAAGCCATAGACCTGGGTGAAAAACTAACCAGTTCACGTAAGTGGTAAATAAGAAGATCTTGAATAAACCATACAGACACGAAGTATATAATTTCTTGCCTGAATTTCACTGAAGTAAATATGTATAAGATTCAGTGACCCTGAAAAAAACATCTTTAATGCCTGTTAAGTAGAAAAATAGCTCTATTAGCAAAGCAGAAAAAAAGCAGACAAAACATGGAGAAGGAAGAGAACCCAGGAGAAAAAAAAAAAAAAAGAAAAAAGAAAAAAGAACAGAAAATAGGGTTAAGGGCAGTATTAGTTAGAAGAGTACATTGAGAGATCTGCTTTTGACATGTCTGATCTAAAAACATTATATTTCTCTTACAGTACAAGGAGGGTTAACACTTGTAAAACTGACAGTGAAACAGTACTTTTCTACAATCAACATGATAAAGTCTTGGTGGTTTAATTTTTGAGATGCTTAAAGTCCACTTTATTAAAATTCATGTTTTTAATATTTCACCATTCTCATCATCTTCACTAGAAGATTTTGAAGTGCTTTGCTAGCATTAACAATAAATGTGGAGGGAGAAAGTATTATTTTTGTTTTAGATTGCAAAACTGGAAGAGAGAAGCTAAAGTCACTTGGCAAGTAAGATAGGAGCAAGACAAAAGCATCTGTTAAACATCTCCTAGTTTACTGTCCAATTCGGTGCTGAAGCCAGTAAAGCATTTTTGACAATGGAAATTACAGTAATAAGTTTAGTCACATGAATCTAACTTCCTCTAGATAATTCCTGATCATGAATGCCATTTACCACATTGCTTTAATAGAGCTATGAAGATAAGATGAATAAAGCCTGTGGAAAGATGCACTGAAATCACTCATGCCATTTTCATATTCTGTTCAGACTTTCATAATCTCTTAGTGCCTTCCAAATATGAAATATTCCCTGTAAGAAAAGTTTCTGTACCAACATCTCAATAGAAACCCAGGATGTTTAGCACAAAACTACATGTTCCTATCTAGAATCATAATGAACTCTCAGATGTCTTTCTTCCTCCAGCTGTACCGTTGTGATACTCACCTCTGTTTTAGAAGCTGTTTGTTGTCCTCAATGGTAATACTGTCAGCATGGTTCCACTTGAAAACTTCAAAAGCCTCCTGACATCCAAGAGACATCTTTCCTCCTGCCACAAGGAAAAAGAAAGAAGAAAGAAAGAAAGAAAGAGAGAGAGAGAGAGAGAGAGAGAGAGAGAAAGAAAGAAAGAAAGAAAGAAAGAAAGAAAGAAAGAAAGAAAGAAAGAAAGAAAGAAAGAAAGAAAGAAAGAAA